>NC_092153.1:55531629-55811629 GCF_045791955.1 Oncorhynchus clarkii lewisi
AGCATGTCAGCTTGAATATATGAGCAAACTGATCGATACAGCCCTCCCAGTCCCCGAGAGCAATGGCCTCAGCCTGATTCTGACACGTCAAGGCCGGAGGATTCTTTATAGGGATTGATGGATGACTGAGATTGGACTGTGGAGTGAGAGCATCCCCCTGTCTCATAGCACCACAATAAGAATAAGTGGAAAATAGCCAGAGAAAGAAAGAGTGAGAGGGAGAGAGAGTGTTATAAACGAGATGGTGAAAGAAAGTAAGAATAAGAATAGGAGAAAATGACATGTATAGAGAAATGGATAGAAAATGGCACCGATAGAGGGTAGCTGTGCTTCTAGCCCCTAGGCAACTTTGCAGCATTTAGTTTTATTTACGTGTTATTTCAAACATTAGGCCAGAATTTTTTGTGTTATTATATATAGCCGGGAAGAACCTTTGTTTGTTCTCTGTGTCAGCATTGATGTCGTTATGTTTTCCCTTGTCCAGACGCTGTCCTTGTGTCACATGACGATGCAGAGACGAAGCATAAACACGAACATGGAACGAGACAGAAACAGCGTCAGCAAACTAATACTAAAGACAAAAACAATACAATGCAGCAGCGTGAAACAGAGCTGGGGAACTGACAAATATAGGGGAGGAAATGAACAGGTGATAAGTGAGTCCAGGTGAGTCCAATAACGCTGATGCACGTGACGAGGGAAGGCAGGTGTGCATGATGGATGGCAGGAGTGATGCAGGGCAACCTGGCACCCTCAAGCGCCACGGAGAGGGAAGAGCGGGAGAAGACGTGAGAGTACCGCCCCTCTTGGGGCGACACCCGGTATCCTACCTGGGTGAACCAGCCGAGACATGGGCGCTGGGCAAGTCGGGTTGGAGCGTGGAAGCCCGATGAACCGGCAGGAGCGTGAGAGCCTGGCGAGCCGGCTGAGACATGGGAGCTTGACAATCCGGCTGAGGCAAGACGCCTGTCGATCTCGCTGCAGAGAGATGTTTATAGATTCTTAATTCCATTCCTTTACTTAGAATTGTGAGTATTGTGTGTATTGTTTTGAAATTGTTACATTTTACTTGTTAGATATTACTGCACTGTTGGAGCTAGAAACACAAGAATTTTGCTACACCCGCAATTACATCTGCTAAACACGTGCATGTGACCCTCTACAATTTGATTTGATTTGAAAGGGTGAGACAGTTTAAATGAGAGAGCGGGAGAGAAAGGTGAAGAGAGCGGATGTAGGAGTGAGAGATAGACACACATGTTCCATTCTGTCAGTATCTTTATCAACAGCGCACGGCAGCGTTTGCCTGATAAGTCTTGACTCCCTCAATTCAGCCCAATCTATTACGGGATTTAAATGTTCATTAAGTTTAATAGAAGCCTAGCGGAGGTCTAATACCCTCTGATAAATATCTGCAAACCTGGCTACCTTCTCCAATTGCTGCGATGACAGAGATGTATGACAGTAATAAGGTCAAACAGGACAGCCGTAACCCATCTCAAACTTTCTATTTGTTTGTTGAGAGCTTTGTCCACTTATTAAGTGCTTGAATTTTCCAACAAGCAATATGTGAAGTCGAAGCATGTGTATTGAATAGGTTTAGAAATGCTCTCTCTCTCTGGCTCGTAAGCTTACTACTCAGATATGATGTAGTGATTCACAAACCCAGTGTGATCCAGTGTGATAGATTCCTCACTGTTTCCATGAGGAACTAATGCATTTTATGCCAGTAATCTGTCCATAAATCACCAGGCCAACATAATTAAGACACAGATAGAGGGAGGGAGGGGAGCACACACCTCTCCTCTAACAAACACAATACTATCTCTGCACAGTGATATTAATGCCTGGCACACACAACCATTACTCGTAATGTACCCAAAGCATTTATAATGCATAACCTATACACCCACACAGAGGGAGGGAGGGTAGAGAACGGGACGAAGGAGAGAGGTAGGGAGGGAGGGTAGAGAACGGGACGAAGGAGAGAGGTAGGGAGGGAGGGTAGAGAATGGGACGAAGGAGAGAGGTAGGGAGGGAGGGTAGAGAACGGGACGAAGGAGAGAGGTAGGGAGGGAAAGAGAGAGATAGAGAGAGAGAGAGAGAGAGAGAGAGAGAGAGATAGAGAGAGAGATGGAGAGAGAGAGAGAGAGAGAGAGAGAGAGAGATAGAGATTAATAAATGACATGGAGGCAATTCGGGGAAAAGGGTTCAATTTCAAACTATAAAGTCTATTTCACACTCTTACATCAGAGCTCGGCCCCTAAGTTACCTAGTAGTCCGGAACCCCAGAGGAAATACTTACTGACGCTCCAGCCATTTGTTACAAGAGAGGACGGTCCCTCCCTCGCTCCACTCATCTATTAGAGGAGGAGAAGATCTAGGATCTGTCTGAAAGCGGAATGAACCGAACTACAGAAGCCTATAAACGGCACTCTCCAATTAACTCTCTGAGACTGAGAAACTCAAAGAGAAACTCAGCAGAGCCATTACACTCCCTTACCCCTTGTACTTTCTTTACTAGTGGTTGAAGTGAATTGGTGCGATGCTGATCAGTATGGAGAACCAGCACCTCTAAAAAAATGTTTTTAATACCTCACTTTCTTTTATTATATTATTTTAATTCAGTTTGTATCTTTTACACAGAATGCAGTATATTCGGAAAGTATTCAGAACCCTTAACCTTTTCCACATTTTGTTACGTTACAACCTTATTCTAAATTGGATTACATTTGCTATGAGACTTGAAATTGAGCTCAGGTACATCCTTTTCCATTGATCTTCCTTGACATGTTTCTACAAGTTGATTAGAGTCCACTTGTGGTAAATTCAATTGATTGGACTTGATTTGGAAAGGCACACACCTGTCTATATAAGATCCCACAGTTGAACGTACATGTCAGAGCAAAAATCAAGCCATGAGGTCAAAGAAATTGTCCGTAGAACTCTGAGACATGATTGTGTCGAGGCACAGATCTGGGGAAGGGTACCAAAACATTTCTGCAGCATTGAAGGTCCCCAGGAACACAGTGGCCTCCATTATTCTTAAATGGAAGAAGTTTGGAACCACCAAGTCTCTTCCTAGAGTTGTCCGCCCTGCCAAACTGAGCAGTCGGGGGAGAAGGGCCTTGGTCAGGCAGGTGACCATGAACCCAATGATCACTCTAACAGAGCTCCAGAGTTCCTCTGTGGAGATGGGAGAACATTCCAGTAGGACAAGCATCTCTGCAGCACATTATGGTAGCTACTCCTCAGTAAAAGGCACATGACAGCTGGCTTGGAGTTTGCCAAAAGGTACCTAAAAGGACTCTCAGACCATGAGAGACCAGATTCTCTTGGCCTGAATGCCAAGCTTTACATCTGGAGGAAACCAGGCACCGCTCAACACCTGGCCAATACCATCACTATGGTTAAACATGGTGGTGGCAGCAGGATGTTTTTCAGCAAGAGGGAATGGTCAGGATCGAGGGAAAAATGAAAGGAGCAAATTACAGAGAGATCCAGAGCGCTCAGGACCTCAGACTGGGGCTAAGGTTCACCTTACAACAGGACAATGATCATAAGCACACAGCCAAGACAATGTAGGAGTGACTTCGGGGCAAGTCTCTGAATGTCCTTGAGTGTGTTACGGTGCGTGAATGAGGACCCAAAAGCGAATCAACTTAAACAGAGCTTCTTTAATTACCAAACATAGGTAGGCTCAGATGGACCGGCAGATTCCGACAGGACAGGACAAGGTTACAGCAAACATGACGACAGTCTGGTTCAGGCATGAATGACACAAACAAACAAGAATCCGACAAGGACAGGAGCAGAAACAGAGAGAGATATAGGGGACTAATCAGAGGGAAAAAGGGAACAGGTGGGAAAAGGGGTGACGAGGTGGTTAGGAGGAGACAAGGCACAGCTGGGGGAAAGAGGGGGTGGAAAGGTAACCTAACAACGACCAGCAGAGGGAGACAGGGTGAAGGGAAAGGACAGAGACAAGACAACATGACAGTACATGACAGAGTGGCTCAGCCAGAGCCTGGACTTGAACCGGATCGAATATCTCTGGAGAGACCAGAAAATAGCTGTGCAGCGACCTGACAGAGCTTGAGAGGATCAGCAGAGAAAAATGGGAGAAACTCCCCAAATACAGTGTCAAGCTTGTAGCATCATACCCAAGAAGACTTGAGGCTGTAATCGCTGCCAAAGGTATATCAAATTTGCAAAAAATTCTAAAAAGTGTGTGTAGATTGATGAAAAAAACAACAATTGAATACATTTTAGAATAAGGCTGTAACTTAACAAAATATGGAAAAAGTCAAGGAGTCTGAACACTTTCCGAATGCTCTGTATATAAGCATAAGAAATGCACAAAATAAACCCTACTATCAGATCAAATAGAAAAGACCTCAAAGCTTTCCTTTTTTAGCATTCACCAGAGCACTTATTCGTGACGCAATATTGGTCAAATGTTTTACACTGTTTACATCTCCTCCTCCTAACAACCAAACAGCACAATAGCTCTGCATGCTTGGACAGATAATATTCATTGACCAGCACTGTATGACAACAAAACAGAGAAATACATTCTGAATTCAACTTTAAGTTCAAAACTCTTTTGTGTCTGACGAAAAACAAATGCATTATTCTGACATCATATCAAAACAGACAGCATAAGACGTTATCCTCGGATTCACTGCCACGTATTGTTTATTCCTCCGATGTTTACATCAGTCCTCCTACTAATGGATTGTATCTCTGTGTGTCATGGTGTCAGCACACGGACAGCTGGTGGCGGTGTGTCACATGCATGGGCTCAGTCAGGCATGCTACAGCATGACTTAATATTGCACGGATGCACACACACACATACACACACTTGCACGCACGCACGCACACACACACACACACACACACACACACACACACACACACACACAATGATACAGGTCTTTAAGGGGAACAGGAATAGGCCTATAATGCATGGCACTATAGACACAGGCTGAAAGCAATTATTAAGGCTCATCAGTAGACAGGAGCAGAGTGTGTTAGATATTATCTCTGGGCAGGTCGACACGATTAAAGGTCTTTGTTTGACATTTGACTAATTGAACTGATGAAAGGTTTCTATGTGAAATAGAGACATTAAAGTAGACCTTCCTAGGTCTGAACTAACCTGACAGCAGAGCCACAGCCTGAAAGGGAAAGAGAGAGAGAAAATAAATAAGAGATATTTAGTTTACTTATTGATGAGGAGAGTAGACTGTGGAGAGGAGCTGATATACAGTACAACGTTTGAAGGAGAGTCAGGGTTGTATTGATGAAAGATCGCTGGGTAAATTCAATCACTTTTTTGACAGCATCCCTTTTGATTTATGCAAATCTTTCCATACATGTTTGTGGTCAGAAGTGGTCCGAAAGGGACTTTTTGTACCTGAATGCCAAAACATTCAGGAGATAAAGGTGCTCAAAGTTGACACATTTTGCATACCCCAGCATACTGTGAGAAATCCATGTCTTCATCACTGGAAAAGATAAACAATTGAGTTTGATATCATTTAAAAGCATACTTTTGTTTTGCATTGAACGTCAATTACCTAAAAACGAGTAAACTCCATTATTATTATTTTTTAAAACATTTGCATATGTTGTAGCTTAGACCCTACTTTACATCATCTGAGGTTTTTGTGTTGTACCTGCCATTGGTTGAGACACAACATGCTCTTGAATGTGTCATTTGAAAGTAGAAATTTCAATTGTATTCCCATTTTAGTACAATTAACAGCCAAAACATGACAACCACCCTGTATTCAAGAGCGTCTAGTATCTCAACCAATGGCGGGCACAACACAAAAATATAAAATAATGTAAAATAGGATCTAAATCTGTACGTAAATGTTTTTAGACAGTTGACGTTAAACCCGTAAGAGTCTAAGCCCCCAAACTTTGCACAATTTTGGCATTCTCTCAACCAGATTCACTTGGAATGATTTCCAACAGTCTTGAAGGAGTTCCCTCATATGCTGAGCACTTGTTATCTGATTTTCCTTCACTCTACGGTCCAACTCATCCCAAACCATCTCAATTGGGTTGAGGCCCGGGTGATTGTGGAGGCCAGGTCACCTGAAACAGCACTCCACCACTCTCCTTCTTGGTCAAATAGCCCTTATATAGCCTGGAAGTCTGTTGAGTCATTGTCCTGTTGAAAAACAAATGATAGTCGCACTAAGCGCAAACCAGATGGGGTATCACTGCAGAATGCTGTGGTAGCCATGCTGATTAAGTGTGTCTTGAATTCTAAATAAATCGCTGTGTCACCAGCAAAGCACACCCACACCATCACACCTCCTCCTCCATGCTTCAAGGTGGGAACCACACATGTAGAGATCATCTGTTCACCTACTCTGCATCTCACAAAGACACAGCAGTTGGAACCAAAAATCCAAAAGACTCATCAGAACAAACAACATATTTTCACCAGTCTAATGTCCATTGCTCGTGTTTCTTGGCCCAAGTAAGTCTATTCTTATTATTGGTGTATTTCCGTAGTGGTTTCATTGCAGCAATTTGACCATGGAGACCGGATTCACACAGTCTCCTCTGATCAGTGGATATTGAGATGTGTCTGCTACTTGAACTCTGTGAAGCATTTATTTGGGCTAAAATGTTTGAGGCTGGTAACTCTAATGAACTTATCCTCTACAGCAGAGGTAGCTCTGGGTCTTCCTTTCCTTTGGCGGTCCTCTTGAGAGCTAGTTTCATCATAGCACTTGATGGTTTTGCAACTGCACTTGAAGAAACCTTCAATGTTCTTGAAATGTTCTGGATTGACTGACCTTCATGTCTTAAAGTAATGATGGACTGTCATTTCTCTTTGCTTATTTGATCTGTTCTTGCCATAATATGGACTTGTTTTTTTTACCAAATAGGGCTATCTTCCTTAAATCATCCCTACGTTGTCACAGCACAACTGATTAATTCAAATGCATTAAGAAGGAAAGAAATTCCACAAATTGACTTTTAAGAAGGCACACCTGTTAATTGAAATGCATTCCAGGTGACTCACCTCACGAAGCTGGTTGAGAGAATGCCAAGAGTGTGTAAAGCTGTCATCAAGGCAAAGGATGGCTACTTTGAAGAATCTAAAATATATTTGGATGTTTAACACATTTTTGTTAACTGCAGGTTTCCATATACAGTGCCTTGCGAAAGTATTCGGCACCCTTGAACTTTGCGACCTTTTGCCACATTTCAGGCTTCAAACATAAATATATAAAACTGTATTTTTTTGTGAAGAATCAACAACAAGTGGGACACAATCATGAAGTGGAACAACATTTATTGGATTTTTCAAACTTTTTTAACAAATCAAAAACTGAAAAATTGGGCGTGCAAAATTATTCAGCCCCTTTACTTTCAGTGCAGCAAACTCTCTCCAGAAGTTCAGTGAGGATCTCTGAATGATCCAATGTTGACCTAAATGACTAATGATGATAAATACAATCCACCTGTGTGTAATCAAGTCTCCGTATAAATGCACCTGCACTGTGATAGTATCAGAGGTCCGTCAAAAGCGCAGAGAGCATCATGAAAAACAAGGAACACACCAGGCAGGTCCGAGATACTGTTGTGAAGAAGTTTAAAGCCGGATTTGGATACAAAAAGATTTCCCAAGCTTTAAACATCCCAAGGAGCACTGTGCAAGCGATAATATTGAAATGGAAGGAGTATCAGACCACTGCAAATCTACCAAGACCTGGCCGTCCCTCTAAACTTTCAGCTCATACAAGGAGAAGACTGATCAGAGATGCAGCCAAGAGGCCCATGATCACTCTGGATGAACTGCAGAGATCTACAGCTGAGGTGGGAGACTCTGTCCATAGGACAACAATCAGTCGTATATTGCACAAATCTGGCCTTTATGGAAGAGTGGCAAGAAGAAAGCCATTTCTTAAAGATATCCATAAAAAGTGTTGTTTAAAGTTTGCCACAAGCCACCTGGGAGACACACCAAACATGTGGAAGAAGGTGCTCTGGTCAGATGAAACCAAAATTGAACTTTTTGGCAACAATGCAAAACGTTATGTTTGGCGTAAAAGCAACACAGCTGAACACACCATCCCCACTGTCAAACATGGTGGTGGCAGCATCATGGTTTGGGCCTGCTTTTCTTCAGCAGGGACAGGGAAGATGGTTAAAATTGATGGGAAGATGGATGGAGCCAAATACAGGACCATTCTGGAAGAAAACCTGATGGAGTCTGCAAAAGACCTGAGACTGGGACGGAGATTTGTCTTCCAACAAGATAATGATCCAAAACAGGTGGCGCTACAAAGTATTAACTTAAGGGGGCTGAATAATTTTGCACGCCCAATTTTTCAGTTTATGATTTGTTAAAAAAGTTTGAAATATCCAATAAATGTCGTTCCACTTCATGATTGTGTCCCACTTGTTGATTCTTCACAAAAAAATACAGTTTTATATCTTTATGTTTGAAGCCTGAAATGTGGCAAAAGGTCGCAAAGTTCAAGGGGGCCGAATACTTTCGCAAGGCACTGTATGTTATTTCATAGATTTGATGTCTTCGCTATGATTCTACAATGTAGAAAATAGTAAAAAATAAAGAAAAACCCTTGAATGAGTAGGTGAGTCCAAACTTTTGACTAGTACTGCACGTGTTCGTGACAGTCTCACCTTCATATTAGTGTGTAGCCCAAACTTTTCGGAAGCTGCAGACATAAGTTGGCAGATTGGCGGTACCGACTTCAAACGATTACCAAGACGCTTGTGGGGGTCGTAGAACAAAGCGGTAAACACGTCAAAACAGGGGAAGACGTCGTGTTTGTGAGAGTTTCATCTTTGTAATAGTTTGTAGGCCAAACCGTTCGGATGCTACACATGATCTTCGGGATGTCTCATGATCTGACAGACACTCTGGCTCTGTCACCTTTCACCGCAGATGCACAAGTGTGACATAGGCAGATGCGGTGGATTGAGACGCATCCAATGCAAAAATATATATACAATATATCTAGCTTAAACTGACAAATGTTTATGGGATTCATTATGCTAATTCGATTTCAGGCTAACCCCCTAGAGTCTATTGGTGCACTGAAGTTGCTTACCAAGACACCATTGAATATTCCTGAGTGGCTTAGTTACAGTTTTGACTTAAAATGGCTTGAAAATCTATGGCAAGACTTGAAAATGATTGCCTAGCAATGATCAACAACCAACTTGACAGAACTTTAAGAATTTCTAAAATAATAATGTGCAAATATTGTACAATAAAGGTGTGCAAAGCTCTTACAGACTTACCCAGGAAGACTCATAGCTGTAATCATTACAAAGGTGATTCTAACATGTATTGATTCAGGGGGTTGAATACTGATGGAAATGAGATATTTCTGTATTTAATTTTCAATAGATTTACAAACATTTCTAAAAACATGTTTTCACTTTGTCATTATGGAGTATTGTGTGTACATGGGTGAGAAAACAAATGTGTTTAATCCATTTTGGAATGAGACTGTAACACAACAAAATGTGGAATAAGTTACTCTTTTGAATACTTTCTGAAGGCACTGTACATGTTTTCATTAACAGGTTATGGTCAATAAAATCAAAGGCTGCACTGAAATCTAACAGTACAGCTCTCACAATCTTCTTCTTGTTCATTTCTTTCAACCAATCACCAGTCATTTGTGTCAGTGCAGTACTGCCCTTCTGTATAAAGTATGTTGTTAATTTGTTTACAGAAAAAATAGCATTGTATTTGGTCAAACAAACAGCTTGCTAAGAGCTGGCAACAAGCTCATAGGTCGGCTGCTAGAATCAGTAAAGGCCTCTTTGCTGTTCCTGGGTAGCGGACGGACTTTGGCTTCCCCCAGGCCTGAGAACAAACACATTCCTCTAGGCTCAGATTAAAGATATGACAGATAGGAGTGGCCATAGAGTCAGCTACCATCCTCAGTGGCATTCCATCTAAGTTTTCAATGCCATAACTCCTATTTCTTAAATTAATACATTTGTATGTACTTGGTTAGCTTCTGTAGCTAGCCACAGTCCTGCAGAACACTTCTAAAACTTTCACTTTTACCAACCAGCAGCCTCCTAATGTCTGTACATACCTGTATTATGTCAACTTGTATTATGTCAACTTGTATTATGTCAACCTGTATTATGTCAACCTGTATTATGTCAACCTGTATTATGTCAACTTGTATTATGTCAACCTGTATTATGTCAACCTGAATTATGTCAACCTGTATTATGTCAACTTGTATTATGTCAACCTGTATTATGTCAACCTGTATTATGTCAACCTGTATTATGTCAACCTGTATTATGTCAACTTGTATTATGTCAACCTGTATTATGTCAACCTGTATTATGTCAACTTGTATTATGTCAACTTGTATTATGTCAACTTGTATTATGTCAACTTGTATTATGTCAACCTGTATTATGTCAACTTGTATTATGTCAACCTGTATTATGTCAACCTGTATTATGTCAACTTGTATTATGTCAACCTGTATTATGTCAACCTGTATTATGTCAACCTGTATTATGTCAACCTGTATTATGTCAACTTGTATTATGTCTACAATATGTGCTGTGTCTATTTGGTGCGGTTCTCTCTCTCTCTCTCTCTCTCTCTCTCTCTCTCTCTCTCTCTCTCTCTCTCCTTCCCCATTTCCTCTTTCTCAATCAGTACCTGGTCTATAAATAGTGTTGCATACCTCTCATCCTCTCCTCCACATCTCTGGAGGTGTTCCCTAAGGGCCCATGTCTCAATGGCAATATGCCCAACTATATGCTGCCCCCTGGGGACAGAGGGGGCCTAGCTCCCCTGTAGCATCCCCCATCCTCTATCCTGCAGCAAAGCTAATGTCATGCAGCCAGGGAAAGGGAGAAACACCCATAACAGAAGCTCAGTCTTTATCTGCTATAAAAGATGATTACCACTGCTAAAACAGTAGCAGATAGAAGGGCCATATAGAGTTGCATCTGAGATAATATTTGAGTGTTTGTTTGCTAACTCACAGTGAGAGGTGAAAATATGTGTGGTTCTGGTATCCAGGTGCCTGTCATCAGCATCCTTGATGCAGCAGTCAGGTCAATAGCAGGTGAAATATTACAAGAACACCAAAGACAAGTTTGGTGCGAGTCTACAAAATATAATAACATGCAGAATGATATTCACAGTTTACACAGCTTCCGGGAACTGTTTGAATTCACAGACTTTAGCACATTTTTTAATGCAGGGCTGTGAGGTAGGCTTTAGGGCTGGGGTTGTTCATTCTGTTTACAGCTTCACGCCTCCAGGGAATTGTTCTCTCACTCATGACAGAGAGGAGGAGGAGATGAAATGTTAGGGATGAAAACGACAGTTTGGGCGAATCAGAGGGGTAAAAAGTCTCCCCACAGACTCTCTCTCTGTTTTGCAGCTGTTCTAAGCTAGTGTTCCTATTCCTGAGGAGACAATGCTCGAAGGACAAACATTTATACTAGGAGAGAGGGAGAGGATGAAGAGGAGGAAGAGTTGGGGGATGACGAGATACCGAAATGGAGAGATGGGGTGAGGAGTGAGAGATAATGGGGAGGGAAAAGTAGAGGAGATGATGGGGGGTGGACAGGTAGAGGAGTGAGAGGTGGGGTAGATGGATACATTGTGGAGATGGGGTGGTGAAGTAGAGTAAGAGTCACTTGAAAGGCAGTGGTGTGATGTGGAGTTCTCATAATTGGAGAGTGGGGAATTCAATTTGGACTACAGTACAATCATAACACTTTACAAAACAAGAGGACAAAAAACAGTTCACATTGCTAACCGTAGCTCTGTGTTTGAAGTGGATGGTAGGATTCCTGTCTCTCATGTTGTGAGGAAGCTTTTATCCTATCTGGTTGGAGCTCTGCTGATGGAGAGAGAAACTTGTTAGATAGGAGGGGAGTGTTGATGAAGTCATTACGGAGATGTTGGTAACGCTTTACAATAAGGTTCCATTTGTAAAGTGTTTATAAAAGGGTTATAATTACGTTATTAACGGTTATTTAAAAATGTGTGAATGCATTATAAACCCTGAAAAAACTGTTATATTGCATTGGTCAAAATAGTGCAATAAATGTTCAATGCTTTCCAAATAGTGAGCCAATACTTACCTCCAGCTATTAACCATTTATAAATGCACTTACAAGCGCTTATAAGATGAATCCTTATGTATCATCAATAAACATTATTTTCAATTGGTGCACAGTTGAACAAAAGTTATTGTCTCACTTTTGGGTGTGAAGCATTGGTGCTCTGTCCCAGAAAGGTTGGTTTTTGTGATCTTGACCCACCTTTGAAACCTTGATGCCCTGGCCGAATTTACATCTAGGACATTATTCAATCATATCATTCCTAACATATTACTACCCCTTACCAGAATATCAACACACTTACCACTTCTCTGTTATAATCCATGTATGGTGAACGCTCTGGTGTGAAATGGCAACCATAATACCTTTGGTTGGTGCAACAGTGGAGGCGGTATCCTCTCACAACGTTGAAAGTTTTGGTCTTCATAACCGCCAATTATTGACTGAACATGTTTAACAGAAGTGTTGCATCTTCTCTCATTTACGCAGTGATGAGTATCAAACTACTGCCTATATGTATATCTAAGCTCTGAGTGAACTCTCAGATCATCTGTAAATGATTTGCCAACATGTATAACTGTTAAAAGTATACCTTATTTTAAAGTGACAGACCTATGCGCATTTATATCTATGTTATCTAAGTGTATAACTACTCAAATGATATCTTATTTTCAAGTGGGAATCCACTGACTATTAACAGTTGAGTTACCCACATTCATAAGTGCTGAAAAATCCCTTTTGATAAAGTAGAAACCTTCTGATCATTTATTGATGATTAACCAGCATGTATAAATTCTGAAAAGATAGTGGAAACCTACTGTCTATTTATTAATGAGGTACAAAATGTATAACAGCGTATCATCTCCTCATAAACATGCAATACATAGTGAGACCAACATTTAATTTAATAATAGGATACACTGGGAGAAAATTTAAATATCAGTGACTCAAATCTGTAGCCTATCATTGCTAGTAGCCTAGCTGTATCAGATTAACATGGGTTGTATTTTTTTCCCCTTTTTAGTAGTCCAAATAGAAATTGATAACATATCAAAGGTCATGAACAGTCAAAATCATGTTTTTAATGAAATTGGATGATATTTGGATGAAACCAGATCAAAGTACGATGATCAAAGTATGAATAATTACTGTTGCTTCTACATTGATAAAGGTCTATCATAAAGTTACTGGTCCCCTCCCCCTTATCAAACACTTGGATTCAGGAGATGTCCCTAACTTGGATTTTATACATAGTAACATGACACTCTCTTACCTCATTTAAATAAGTACCGCCTTGTAACCAACATCAGAGAAGGCGTGTTTGCAGAGGGACAGGGTTTAAATAGGTAGATAGCTGCTCTACTGGTTCCAAAATGTGACTGTATGGTGTCAGTAAATATAATTAAAAGTTTGCATCTGTGTCTGGTGTTGGGTAGTTACTGGGTAGCTAGGTCTTCAGACAGCATGGAACAAAATGGGGGGGAAGAGTCGTTCAAAACTCTGACGCAGTTATCATGTCAACACATCCATCAGTGCTGCTGTGAACCACATCATAAGAGACATGCCCAACGCGAGATGCATAAAGAAAACTGAAATCATTGATGCAATTTCAATGTTGTTTGAGTTGCTTTGAGTATCACCACATTTTCTTAAGATGATTTTATTGCAACACTGCATCCAAGTTTCTTGACATAGGTGTTTCAAAGAACTGTCAGTCAAGGCGAGCTCATGAATATAAGCTCCCTGCCCACTCAGTCTGTCTTTTCAAACTTCCTGGTACTTAGCCATGAGAGAAAAAGTATTTTCCTAAAAAAAATGCATTTCTGTCCCAAGACAATTATGGGTCATATTTTAGTTACTCAAAATACTATTTTACATGGAAATCGGAATGACTGTTTGGGACATTTAACTATTTAGAGTACAACCTAGGGTCTCATGTTCCCCTTCTGTGTCTTCATCTTTTTCTTCATGTTAAGCATTTTAACATCCTGGAGTCTGTGAACTTAGAAGAGTAATTGATGGCAATGTAGCATACACACATTATCCTAGCTACTATCATCATTATCATGATTTATTTAATTTAGGTTCCTGGCTAGCCTTGTTGTCATAATTGTGGCTAATAGGTCATTATCAATAAAACACCACAATGCGGTACAGAGCATTCGATTTGACTGCTGGGGGGCAAGGAGACCCCCCAGCTCTGCTAAAACCATTGACAATTAAGTGACGTTTTCAAAAGATTGTGAAATAAATATTATATCTCCTTGGTTTTAATATCATCACCTCTTGAAGAGTATATACATTTCAGATTATTCCACATAGCTTTATCCATATTCTAGCTAGCTAGCTAACGTTTCCTAGCTAGGTCGGACAGAGGTCCTAGCAAACATTAGATAGCTAGCTACTTAGCTAGCAGAGCAGTATGATTAATCATCCAGAATAACTTGTGTTTCCAAAAAAGAAAGTAAATGCATAGAGATGTTTTTTAAATAATGTTTTATTTCACCTTTATTTAACCAGGTAGGCTAGTTGAGAACAAGTTCTCATTTACAACTGCGACCTGGCCAAGATAAAGCAAAGCAGTTCGACACATACAACAACACAGAGTTACACATGGAATAAACAAACATACAGTCAATAATACAGTAAAAAAAGTATATATACAGTGTGTGCAAAAGAGGTAGGATAAGGGAGGTAAGGCAATAAATAGGCCATGGTGGCGAAGTAATTACAATATAGCAAATTAAACACTGGAGTGATGTGCAGAAGATGAATGTGCAAGTAGAGATACTGGGGTGCAAAGGAGCAAGATAAATAAATACAGTATGGGGATGAGGTAGTTGGATGGGCTATTTACAGAGTTACCCTCTTTACGAAGTTACCCTCTTTCCTATGTCAACATTTGTATCTTGTGAACAACATTTATTTTGCCAATCTTCTGCCTGGCCTTTGCAACAAACGTGAATTCAACTTAAAAATAAACTAACCCTTTAAATACTGTTGGGTCATTCTTGAATTACGATGGCATTTGGGCATGGCATTTTGGAGAAAGAAAAACATAATCTTTCCACATTTGTTTATTTATTTAAATGTATCGGGGTACATCTTCCCCTTCTAAATCCAATAATATGGTAGCTGAATGATACAAAACGTTTGACCATTATGATAACATTGTGCCACCAGTAGGAGTAGTAACGCCAATGATGTTAACAACATTTAAAGTACCAGTCAAAAGTTTGTGTGCAAAGCTGTCATCAAGGCAAAGGGTGGCTACTTTGAAGAATTTCAAATATAAAATATATTTTACTACATGATTCCATATGTGTTATTTCATGGTTTTGATGTCTTCGCTATTATTCTACAGTGTAGAAAATAGTAAAAATAAAGAAAAACCCTGAAATGAGTAGGTGTGTCCAACTTTTGACAGGTACTGTAGATTTTCTGAAATGGAAGCCATACATTCTCAAATCTAAGGCAAACAATCCTTTAAAAATAATTTACTAAAGTGATATGATTCATAATTTACTCACAATGTTATTGCTCTTCATTTAAATTGACTAACACCAAGTGACACTTTGAATTTAGACACACCAAATTTTCAATGGAATCCTTAAATCACTGGTCACCAACCGATCGACTGGTCGATCTCCAAGGCATTCCTAGTCGATCACCAACATTTCTGAAAAACAAAACAACGATAAAGCCTTGCGTTCCTATTTTTTAAAATTGTTTTGCTCTTTTGGCAGTAGGTGCACTTGATTCAGCAGCCCTAGCGCTGGGTTGGCAAAGTGTTCCCATTTTGAACCATTTCATGTGTCTGAATGTCGAACTCTGCGAGAGCAATTCAAGTCCACCTATAGGCCTACCGCTGGCCAATCAGATAGCTCAGATCACCATGTATGCACAGTTTCCTCACGCCATAGACTGTGAAATGAAGCCTTGAACACACAACAAAGTTGATCATGCAAGATTTCTAAACTTTTAAAACCATGATTGGAGATGGACTCAACGAATACAACAAAGAGCTGCTGTTTGTAAGAGTAAGTTCATGTTTAGGCTGTTATTCAGCACTGTCAACACCTTGTTCAACACTTTTTAAGCCATAAATGGCGTTTTCTCCCTAATTCCAATTACGCTACAACCAGCATTGCAGCTGCAATGAATGAGTATAGCAACATGTTTCGATAAGCTTGCTGTGTTATTATTAGGTGCTTGTATCTTTTTTAATATCGAGGAATATTTCACTTTCCCTGGTCATAGGATTAACAACATGAATTGATGCATGAGATAGAAATAATGCAGTGCAACTTGAGTTTCACCATCAGCTGGAAGACTGTCCCCCCCTTTAAAATCAAATCAAATCAAAATTGTATTTGTCACATGCGCCAAATACAACAGGTGTTGACCTTGTAGTGAAATGCTTACTTACAAGCCCTTAACCAACAATGCAGTTTTAAGAAAATACATAAAAAAGAGATGAGAATAATTTAAGAGCAGCAGTAAATAACAATAGAGGGGCTATATACAGAGGGTATCGGTACAGAGTCAATGTGCGGGGGCACCAGTTTTCTCAGCGGATTTGAGGGAGAGCGGAGGGATGGTGAGTCTGGTGAGAGGCAACTTTACTGCTGCCCCCTCCATCCCCTCAGACTGTCCATGAGATGCAGGCCATCAGTCCAGTAAAAAAGTATTTAGTCACCCACCAATTGTGCAAGTTCTCCCACTTAAAAAGGTGAGAGAGGTCTGTAATTTTCATCATAGGTACACTTCAACTATGACAGACAAAATGAGAAAGAAAATCCAGAAAATCACATTGTAGGATTTTTAATGAATTTATTTGCAAATTATGGTGGAAAATAAAAAAATATATCGAAATATGGTCCGCTATGGCCACTTCTTTGAATGCTGGAATCTCAATTATTAAATTAAATTGAATGTCCTCCCTGGTATTATTTTTATGAGTTCCATGTTACCTCTGCCTCCTCCTATTGGTCTAAACTTGACTCTGTCATAAAGAAGTTAATTTAGGGGAGAAAGAGACCACAGATTAAATATGCAACCCTACAGAGAACAAAAGCATCAGGTGGACTTGCAGTTGCAAATCTAAAATTGTATCACCTATCATTCCAAATGAATCTCCTGAAGACCTGGTTAAACCCAGAGGGTTCCTTGGAATGCTGAAGAAGAGTCAATAGTTTCACCAATTAAATTACAAGATGTATTATTTTCTGGATTGACTCCTAAAAAAATGTGCATTATTGTTTGGAGTAATTATAGCATACTCAGTACATGTGTGGAAGCTACAGAGAAGCACATGAGATCTGATCTTAAATGGCATTCATACTCCCCAATATGGCGTAATAAAGAATTCTTAGCGTGTAAGAAACCATTCATATCAGATTCTTGGTCTAAGAAAAGTATTTATACTTTCAAAGACATACTCAATGTGAATGGACACCTCAGGTTTTAGGACATCCACCAGTGTTTTAATTAATAGTTTTGTCTTTACCTTCAACTCCGCCTATCCATGCGAGCCTATGGGGTCCCCTGGAGAGCGGAATAACCAGTATACCCATTGGTCAAACTTCTAACAGACAGACGCCCCTAAAAATGATTTGTTTCTGATATCTATAGTCAATTCATTCTAGCAGCACAGAAAACATCCACTGTATGGGAAAAATATATATTACACTTGCTGACAGACAAATAAATTGGGAGACAGTATCCCCATTATGTGAGTTCTGCACCACAGGGGACCTAGGTACTTTTCAGCATGTGCCGTGGAAATGCCCGGAGGTGGTTGAATTCTGGGGGAAAGTCAACCATGTTGTCTCTGTACATATTGATAAAATATTGCCATTAGATTCAATAGTGATGTTGCATTGTGATGACTCTGATTTGCACTTGTCAGAACGCCAACGGAGAGTGTGGTTGGCAGGAACCATGGATGCTTAGAAAATTATTATAAAAGGGTGGATTCCACCTCATCAGTTACCATTAAAGCAATGGCTGCTCACAACAATGGAGCTCTTCACGGCCAAGATCCCCAGGGCCAAGGTTTCCACTCTCCACGGCCAAGATCCACAGGGCCAAGGTTTCCACTCGGGACACATGGAAAAAAGCAGCAGCACACATTTCTGAGCTCTTAACCAATGGACCTTTACATCCATGAATGTGTATCAATAATTTGTCACTATTTCTGAAGCTATATGATGTATTGTTCAGTAGATTTACTATGTAAATAAATGTATTTGTTTCTATTTTATGATTTACTTTACGTGCTATGAGATTGAGGGCGGTAGGGACCTTAAAAAAAATATTTATAAATGTATTCTATTAATCCTATGAAATGAAATACTAAAAACTTGATGTAAAAAAAAAAGAAACAATTTGAAAGAGTTTGAAGAATTTTGAAAAGAATAATGGACAAATGATGCACAAACTCACAGACTCACAGCTGTAATCGCTGCCAAAGATACTTCTACGAAGTTTGACTCAGGGTGTGAATACTTATGTAAATGAGGTATTTCTGTATTTAATGTTCAATACATTAGCAAAGAAAAAATAATGGAAAAAAAGAAGAACAATTCAAGCACAGCCAATATGCAGTAATAATATATTCGCACCTTTAGCCTACTGCACAAACCCTATTGCTATAAACTGTTTTAAATAAATTAATGTTGCATAGGCTCATGTTTTTTCAGTCATGTTTAAAAACAAATCTTAGCAATACATCTCAGCCTACATTTTGATTCAGAAAGTGATCTTGACACAGAAAAGGTTGGTGACCACTGCCTTAAATATATGGCATATTAAAAGGGTGTGATTACCTAATCATTTTCTTTAATATAGACCCCTCCCCCGATAACAGTTTGCCACTGGAGAGAATGATCAAGGTCCTGTACTGTACACTCACCAGTCAGTTTATTAGGGACACCACCCTGTTCACAAAAATGGGTCATGATTTGATATATAAAGCTGGCAGACAGGCATCAAGGCATTCAGTTACTGTTTGATTAAATGTTATAATGGGCAAAACAAGTGACCTAAGCAACATTGAGCGTGGTATGATCGTCGGTGCCAGGCACGCCAGATCCAGAAACTCAGAATCATCCTCCTGGGCTTTTCAAGCACATCAGTGTCTAGGTTTCCAGAGGATGGTGCTACAAACAAAAAACATCCAGTCAGCGGCAGTCCTGTGGGTGAAAACAGCTTGTTGATGAGACAGATCTAAGGAGAATGACAAGAATCTTGCAAGCTAAGAAGCGGGCCACAAAAAGACAAATAACAGCGCAGCACAACAGTGGTGTGCAGGACGGCATCTTGGAACACACACACCGGGTTCCAGTCCTATCAGCTAAAAACAAGAAGAAACGGTTTCAGTGGGCACACGATCACTAACAATGGACAATTGAGGAGTGGAAAAATATTGCCTGGTCCGACAAATCCTGGCTCCTGTTGCGTCATGCTGATGGCAGAGTCAGGATTTGGCATAAGCAACCTGAGTCCATGGACCCATCCTGCCTGGTGGCGATGTTTCACGTTGGTGGTGGTGTTGTACCGCCGTTCAATCTGCAGAAACTGCGTGATGCCAGTGCATGGACAAATATCCCTGTGGAACGTTTCCGACTTCATGCCCCGAGAATTCATGCCCCGAAGAATTCAGGTTCTTCTGGAGGAAAAGGGGGGTCCAACCTGGTACTATATAGGTGTATCTAATAAACTGGACTGTGAGTGTATATCTTTGTAATCAGTGATTTTTAAGGCGGCAACACCAATGACATAAAACTGAGCGACACACATTATACCAGTAAAAAAAGGGATCTTAATTTCCTCCTTTGTTTTTATTGATCTATACAATATATTAAATACTTCTGCTCACTGTCTAACATTCAAAATAATAGATAGATATCTCAAAGTCCCCAAAACATATCACTACACCTCAACACATGACCAGTGGGACATGCCAATTTACTAGCCTGCAGTAGTTTCTACAATGCATACAAATAGATGTTTTACAGTAGAAAGGACTTACATATATATTTTTATTAAAACCTCTAGTGACTCCCCATCCCGCATGCGGGAGCGTAATCATCGCCTGACACTAATTAGCATATCACAACGGACATAAATATCCCTAGAAAATATTCCTATTCATGAAAATCACAAATGAAATATATTGAGACACAGCTTAGCCTTTTGTTAATCACCCTGTCATCTCAGATTTTCAAAATATGCTTTACAGCCAAAGCTAGACAAGCATTTGTGTAAGTTTATCGATAGCCTAGCATAGCATTTTGTCCAGCTAGCAGCAGGTAACTTGGTCACGGAAATCAGAAAAGCAATCAAATAAAATAATTTACCTTTGATGAGCTTCGGATATTTTCACTCACGAGACTCCCAGTTAGATAGCAAATGTTCCTTTTTTCCCAAAATATTATTTTTGTAGGCGAAATAGCTCAGTTTGTTCTTCACGTTTGGCTGAGAAATCGCCCGGAAATTGCAGTCACGAAAACTGCGAAAAATATTCCAAATTAGCTTCATAATATCGACAGAAACATGGCAAACGTTGATTATAATCAATCCTCAAGGTGTTTTTCAAATATCTATTCGATAATATATCCGTCGGGACAATTAGTTTTTCAGTAGGACTGATTGGAGTAATGGCTACCTCTGTATTTTACGCGAGAATCTCTCTGGGAGCTTCAGGTGACCACTTGCGCAATGTAGCTGCCTACGGGTATTATTCAACATAAATGCGTAAAACTACTTCACAATGCTGTAGACACCTTCGGGAATACGGAGAAAGAGTAATCTGGTTGATAGTCCATTCACTGCTCAATAGGGACCCATTGGAACGCAGCGCTTTCAAAATATGAGGCACTTCCGGATTGGATTTTTCTCAGGGTTTCGCCTGCAACATCAGTTCTGTTATACTCACAGACAATATTTTTACAGTTTTGGAAACTTTAGAGTGTTTTCTATCCCAAGCTGTCAATTATATGCATATTCTAGCATCTTGTCCTGACAAAATATCCCGTTTACTACGGGAACGTTCTTTTTTCAAAAATGAAAATACTGCCCCGTAGTCACAAAAGGTTTTAAATAAGAAATTAAATTAAACATTCACTATGGTGCCAAAGTAAAGGGAAAGCATTTATCCCCACAATTCACAAATTACACTGTTTATTGGTGGTTATACAAACAATAAAATAGCCCATAAGGTGATGATTGAGAAATTGTGTATTTCTGAGAGGAAAAGTTGACTTTCAAAAGTAAAACAAACAAAAAAACTATGACGTTCTGTTGGAAACCTGAACCTATGAAGGAAATTTGATTTTGAACACTTGCTCTCTCAGGTTATTTTTCCTTCATGTTTATTTTCCCTGTTTGATTTTAAACGTGTTGTGCTGGAGACTGCGTTGCAGGCATTAAACCTAACTTCCTCTCCTTCTGCCCAGCCCATAATTCACCTGTTTTTCCTGAGACGCACGCCTCGGCACAGCCTGCCGTGACCAGCGCTGTTAGAGAGGGAGAGAGAGAACGAGAGAGAGAGAGAGAGAGAGAGGGAGAGGGAGAAAATGGAGAGACAGACGTGTGCCATAGTTCTGTGACCGGGGCTGTTTCAGGCAGTGGCCGGTCGGCATTCGCCTGCTGATTTGATACATGCTCCTTTCCTGCAGTGTGTAGCCTGAGGACCACACACACACACACACACACACACACACACACACACACACACACACACACACACACTCACTCATTGTGTGTTGGGGCGAGGGAAAGTAATGGTGGAAAGAATTTGACCACTGCCCTGGGAAATATGTTTCATGTTCCTAACAAGCCAAAATAACTTCAAAAGCTTCAGACAGCTTTTTCATCAAGCACTTGCACTTAAGTAGAATACTTACGGAGAGAGAGTAAATAGAGAGAGAGAGAGAGAGAGATAGAGAGAGAGAGAGAGAGAGAGAGAGAGAGAGAGAGAGAGAGAGAGAGAGATGAGGGTTTATTTTTGTGGGTTTCTGTCATGAACAGAGAGCAGTGAAAGATGAACAAACAACATTTCAAGCTGAGAGCCCTTTAGGAGAAGCACTCTGGCCCCTCAAGCAAAATATTTAACTCTCTCATTGCCGGCACTACTGGAGTGGGTGTACTTGGAAAACAGCAATATCATAATTCATAATACACTGTTATACTACTACTATCTATCTCTGCCAGTCTGTCAGTTTCAACTATGACGACTTTGTGCAGTCATTTAGGTTTATTGTGGGTTCTTGAATGGCTCAGGAGACAGAGTTTTGAAGCTTCTGCTGGTGTTGCTGGTCTGATTGTGTGGGAATGACGCTTTGCTCTGGCTGTAGTTAGTTGTTTCTGTCCTCCTCAAAGTTGTCTACTGCTGTGAGGGGTTTGGAGTGCCAGGTGGATCAGAAGGAAGTCATGTCTGTGAGTTGGCTGGGTTGTGATTATAGATTTTCAAAGAGTGATAGTTGAGTATCTTGTTTTGAGGCTGAGGCCATCCCAATGACTGGCTTGCTTTCTGGAGATGGTGCTCCCCAGATATGTGAAGTGGTCGACATTCTTGGGCTCAGATCTACTGAGGTGGATGCTGGGGCCACTGGGTTGGACAGGGTGATAGTTGACTGAGGACTATGCTCCTGTGGCCCTGTGTACTATAACCATATTGAAACTGCACCACAACTGCTACTGTCACAATTAGTGCAAGCAGTAACCTATCCACTCTTATTTACTCTCTCCATGGCAGTGATAGGATAACAGTCTGCAGACCTGGCATTGAGTTAGGCTATGCTGCGGGGCATATCTGGGTGTCTGCACCAGTCAAGGGCTAGCTAATTCATATTACTATCTGGTCTCCATCTAATCACTCTGTGAACACCTCTCTCTTTCTCTCTATCTCTCGTTCTCTCTCCCCCATCACTTTCTCTCATATATCAGAGAAACAGACGTGAACAACAACATGCTAATTACTGTCTCACTGCCCACTTCTTCCACACTATCTACAGTATATCACAATGAAGAGATATCTACTGCGCTGATGGTTGTGTATAAGTCCTATTCCAGACAGGCAGAGCAAATCAAATAAATTACTTACCATCCTCAAAAACAGGGGAAACAGGGGCATAGCGGTATTCCCCCAGTGCCTGGCAGAATGACTAAATCCAGTCACATTGAGCTAATATTTTCATTATGTCACTTGAGCTAACACTTAAAGGCGTGTAATAGTGACATCAATTTGTGACGTTGGATTGAGAGAGGGGCTGAATGCATCATCAGCGCAAAATGGTGGGAGAGAGGCACCCTGGGGGAGGGAGAGGGGGAGAAAGATGACAGAGGGAGATGGGGGATGGGTGGCAGTGCCATCTGTTTCAGTGTTCTGACCCACTGCCCTCCTCAGCACTAGCACACCCAAATTAGGACCTCCACCATGCCAGCTATTTACAATATGAGAGAGAGCAGGAGAAAATGAGAGAGAGAGAGAGAGAGAGAGAGAGAGAGAGAGAGAGAGAGAGAGAGGGTGTGAACAGTCCTGAAAAGCTCATTTTAATGTGTGGAACATCAGCTGGTGTGACTGTGAACCCTGGGGCAGACATCAATTCCTCTTGATAAGTTTGTGAGAAGTGAAGGAAGCTGGTAAACAAACAAACACACACACAGAAAGAAAGAGAGAGGGAAAGAGATGGAGAGGAAGCAAGAGAGAGAGCAAGAGAGAGAGAGAGAGAGAGAGAGAGAGAGAGAGAGAGAGCAAGAGATATATAGAGAGAGATGGAGAGAAAGCAAGAAAGAGAGAGAGTGACAAAGGGAGGGTGATAGAGGGAGGTAGAGAGTGGTGTAGCTATGCAGACCTCCCTGAGTATGAGGTGGAGGTTTGGGCTCCCAGGGCTCGGAGGGTAAACTGGGTCAAGGCAACATAACTGCGGTGATGCTCTGCTCCAGGATGCTGTGACAACGACCCCGGCCTCAGGCATCCCACCTCATCTGTCACACAGGTGTGTGTATCTCTGTATGGTGACAGCCTTTCCCTCAATGTCAGTAAGTCCAAGGACCTGATCTTGGACTACAGGAAACAGGGGGGAGAGCACGTTTTCATCCACATCAACGCGGCTGTAGTGGAGCGGGTCCAGAGCTTTGTTCCTTGGCGTCCACATCACTGAGAACTTAACATGGTCCACACACACCTGCACAGTCGTGAAGAGGGCACGACAGCACCTCTTCCTCTTCTGGGGCCTGAGCTCCCTGCCACTTGGACCTCTATATCAGACAGTGTCAGAGGAAGGCCTGAAAAATTGCCAAATACTCCAGCCACCCTAGCCATAGACTGTACACTCTGCGACAGTCCTGTAGACAGTACCAGAGAATCGGCAATTGGACTAACAGGCTCCGAGACAGCTTCCACCCCCAAGCCATAAGACTACTAAATATTTAATCAAGTGGTTACCCTGTCTATTCTGAATTGACTCTATCTTGCACTGACTCTATGCAGACTCACAAGACTATATATACACTCACTCACTCACATACACTACACTGGCTTTCTCACACACACACATACACATGAACACAAACACTACATACTGTACAAACACACAAACACACACACACACACACACGCACACACACGCACACACACACACACACACACACTTTCACAGTCATCATATACTGCTACTTCTCTATTTTACTCTTATTATTATCTATCCTGATTCCTAGTCACTTTACCCTGCCTTTACATACTGTATCTTCCTCAAACACCTTGCACCCCTGCACAGTGATACGGTACAGGTATTGGTACTCCCTGTATACAGCTTAATTTTTGTGTACTCCTCGTGTTAGAGCGATTAGAGCGTTGGAACAGTAACAGAAAGGTTCTTGTTTACATTTCCATTTCACAACACAGGTGACACATTTTGTAAGTGTAAAACTAAAATGCAAATGTGAAAAGGACAAATATAAACATTTGACCTTTTTGCTATTTTTTATTATTTTTTAAACTCTGTATCATTAGGAAAGACTCGTAAGTAAGCATTTCGCAGTAAAGTTTACACCTGTTGTATTCGACGCATGTGACAAATAACATTTAATTTGATTTGGTGTCACAGCCCAGTACAGTTTGAGCTGCGCAACATGAAGCAGTGTGACACAGAGATACAAAACCTTCCCAAACAAACTCACCTACACCACCACATTTCTTAGGGTCACCTTGGAGCCTGCTTTAACAACCCTTAGCATTATGTGGCTGTCAATAAACGTGGGAAGAGCCCAGGGGATGGCTGGCTGGCTGGCTGTCTGGGACCGCATGTTGTCTCCATGCTGGATGGAGGGCTGAGGTTGGGGTTGGAATGGAGAAGTGTGAGTTTTGGATGGGAGTGTTTGTGTGCTAATCAACTTTATTGATCACCCAGTGAGAAACTTCAGCACTAAGGTGATTAGCCAGCCTAATAGAGTCAGACCCAGCAGCCACACAAATGCTAGCACAGACACACAGACTGTTGCCAGTGTTCTGGTAATATTGTGCTGCTGTCCATGCACTCTGTTCATTATAGTGTGTGTGACTGTGAGTACTACACACATTTCATTGACGTTTATCCTCACAGATGTTCTTTCTGTTTTGCAGTGAATCTACTAGACACCTCCTCGATATCAGGCGACTGGGGCTGGCTAACATACCCATCACATGGGGTAAGATTTATTTTGTGCGTGTGGGTGTGCACATGTGCGTGTGTGTGCATGTTTGGACTTATGGTTGTGTGTGTGTAATCCATCTGAAGACTGAGGCAGAGATACAGTGGAGTGGTAAAGTGCATTAACTAGAACTTGTTGTTGAAAGTTAAGGCCCCGTTATTCTCCTATCAGCTTCCTTTCTCACTATCCCATGTCAGTCTGACACGTTGTTTGATCTAGAAAAGAGCAGAGGGAAGACGTAGAGGGAGAGAGAAGGACAAGAACAAGGGGAAAGAAGGGGAGACAAGTGTAAAGCGTTTTGAGACGCAGTGACAAGTGGGAAGAAATGCATTTATATTGTTATTGTTAAGAGCCAGAGGGGAGAGAGAGAGGAGAGAGGAAGGTAGAGGACGAGGACGAGGACGAGGGGGGAACAGTGTGGAGGTAGAGGAAAGAAGAGACCAATAGAACTGGGGGAGGGAGGAAAAAGAG
The DNA here is from genome assembly GCF_045791955.1 of Oncorhynchus clarkii lewisi. Classification (NCBI taxonomy): domain Eukaryota; kingdom Metazoa; phylum Chordata; class Actinopteri; order Salmoniformes; family Salmonidae; genus Oncorhynchus; species Oncorhynchus clarkii. The sequence goes on from NC_092153.1 coordinate 55,557,928, forward strand.
GCGAGAAGTAGAGGGAGGATAAGTGGTAGATGGAGGAGAGGAAAGAAGAGACCAATAGAACTGGAGGGAGGGAGGGAGGAAAAAGAGGCGATAAGTACAGGGAGGAGAAGTGGTAGATGGAGGAGAGGAAAGAGAGTAAGGCAATGACAGGGGAGGACAGAGCTACCCCCTGTTTCCTCGTCAGTAAATGTGCATATTGTAACAGCAGGGGATGATGCATGGGGTATTGAATTAGCCACTCTCAGAGTGATCAGAGCATAGAGCTGTCATTGTCCTAACTCACACACACACACACACACACACACACACACACACACACACACACACACACACACACACACACACACACACACACATCCATGTGTGTTAGAACTGTCACTTTATTTTCCATGCTCCTGTCAGAGATGTCATCATGGTGATTTACCCAACATGCCTCCCTCCCCTGCTGGGACACAATTACCCAATCAACCAATCAACTCATTGTCTGGTGATGTGATTGTTAAGACACAGACATGAATGAATAGACTCCTCCGGGTGCAGAGTTTGGCAAACACTTTGAGATGTCAGTTTGAAGTTGGCATAAAGGTTGGAGTTCTAATCCGCATCACATTGGTTATAGAATTCTCATACGTTCTTGTAGGTAAAAATGTCCTTAATCTAAAGTCTAAGCCTTTGGGGGGAGGGGAGTTCTACTAAACTAACATATGGGATTGTTTTAAGATGTTCATACCATGGATCATTTAGCTATTTGATTTGGAATTTTAGAACCCCTGGAGGTATACAGTGCATTGGGAAAGTTTTCAGAGCCCTTGACTTTTTTCACATTACAGCCTTATTCACCCCCTCATCAATCTATACACAATACCCCATAATGACAAAGCAAAAACTGTTTTTAATTTAAATTTTGCAAAAAAAATTAATGAAATATGACATTTACATAAGTATTCAGTACTCAGAACTTTGTTGAATCACCTTTGCAGCGATTACAGCCTTGAGTCTTTTTGGCTATGACACTACAAGATCGGCATGCCTATAAAGACAACCATCTTTACAGGCCTCCATCAAGCAGGCCTTTATGGTAGAGTGGCCAGACGGAAGCCACTTCTCAGTAAAAGGCACATGACAGCCCCTTGGAGTTTGCCAAAAGGTACTTAAAGGACTCTAAGACCATGAAAACGAGATTCACGCCTGGAGGAAACCTGGCACCATCCCTACGGTGGAGCATGTTGGTGGCAGCATCATGCTGTGCGGATGTTTTTCAGTGGCAGGGACTGGTGAGACTAGCGAGGGCCGAAGGAAAGATGAACGGAGCAAACCTGCTTCAGAGCGCTCAGGACCTCAGACAAGGGGGCGAAGGTTCACCTTCCAACAGGACAATGACCCTGCCAAGTCAATGCAGGAGTAGAAATAGATGTGAACCCTTTGGAATTACCTGGATTTCTGCATAAATTGGTCATCAAATTTGATCTGATCTTCATCTAAGTCACAACAATTGACAAACATAGTGTGCTTAAATTATTAACAAACAAATTGTTTTATTTTTATTTTCTATATTTAATACATCATGTAAACATTCACAGTGTAGATTGGAAAAAGTTTGTGAACCCCTAGGGTAATGACTTCTCCAAAAGCTAATTGGAGTCAGGAGTCAGCTAACCTGGAGTCCAATCAATGAGATGAGATTGGAGACGTTGGTTAGAGCTGCCTTGTCCTATAAAAAACACTCACAAAATGTGAGGTTGCTGTTCACAAGAAGCATTGTCTGATGTGAACCATGCCTCAAACAAATGGGATCATAGAAGACCTACATTTAAGAATTGTTGACTTGCATAAAGCTGGCAAGACTGACAAAAATATCTCTAGAAGCCTTGATGTTCATCAGTCCACGGTAAGTCCAATTGTCTGTAAATGGAGAAAGTTCAGCACTGTTGCTACTCTCCCTAGGAGTGGCCGTTCTGCAAAGATGACTGGCATGATACAACAGGATATAATGTGATTTCTAAGACCCATTTTTACTTGCAGTCATTAGTGGCCGTAGACTCTATGTTCCTTCTTCCTTTTTTGTCGGAATACAACAGGATATAATGAGGACTACATGCAATCTGTCTTGCATGTAACGGACATTAAAAAGGGAATCGTCTTGCGATATATTTCGTTTTTTTCTCTTTTTTTCATTTATTTTTTATTTTTGACCAACAATTGAATCCAATGAACTGAGCAGGCTGGGCTGACATGCTTATAGCCTTGCTAGAACTTTCAAATATGAGCATGCTGTTAGATTGTGCTGTTATTGTTTATATTAATATGATCTATTATTGTTAGAATATATATTGTTTCTGATTGTTTTCCATGTTATTTGGTTAGTTCTCTTGGGCATCCTCATAGATAATTATGTAATCATGGGACTGCCCATATTTCCCTCTGGCCAACGGCAATTGACGGCCAAGTGTTTGCCTTAGGACGCAAAGGTGCATTATGAGTCAGGGAGATGGTATGATGGTCTTTGTGACAACAGACCTAGATATGGGGGGAGGTTTTAGTGGGTGGGATATTAGAACAATTGGAGGAATACAAAGTTGCAGCTTCAGTATGCTTAACATTACAACTTATTTTGGTACAGTTATATGGACACTTATTCATCATGGTGCTTTTTAATGATAAGATTACAAACATTGGTTGAGGTAAGTATAATTGAAACTTGGGTAGCATTATGGTAAGTGGGGAAATAAGTATAATTGTGATGGCTTAGCAGATCATCAAAAAAGAAGATACATTTTTACATGGCTAAATGAGAAAGAATATAATATATATTGTTTACAGGAAACTCATTCTACAAATATAGGTGAGTTTGGGTGGAAAAAGGACTGGGAGCGAGAAATATATTTTTGTCATGGTCAAAGAAACTCAAAAGGGGTGATTATACTAATAAATAAAAAATTTGATCCGATAGTGCAAACAGATCTGCAAGGAAGATGGATTATTTTAAATATGCTATTGGACCAAAAACAGATCTGGCTAATTAATCTATATGGGCCAAAGATATATATTCGAGAATATATATATATATATATATATATATATATATATATATATATACAGTGGGGCAAAAAAGTATTTAGTCAGCCACCAATTGTGCAAGTTCTCCCACTTAAAAAGATGAGAGAGGCCTGTAATTTTCATCATAGGTACACTTCAACTATGACAGACAAAATGAGAAAAAAAATCCAGAAAATCACATTGTAGGATTTTTTATGAATTTATTTGCAAATTATGGTGGAAAATAAGTATTTGGTCACCTACAAACAAGCAAGATTTCTGGCTCTCACAGACCTGTAACTTCTTCTTCTTTATATGCGCGCCCAATTTTTCAGTTTTTGATTTGTTAAAAAAGTTTTAAATATCCAATAAATGTCGTTCCACTTCATGATTGTGTCCCACTTGTTGTTGATTCTTCACAAAAAAATACAGTTTTATATCTTTATGTTTGAAGCCTGAAATGTGGCAAAAGGTCGCAAAGTTCAAGGGGGACGAATACTTTCGCAAGGCACTGTATGTACAGCAACCCCAGATGTAAAATAGTAAACAATTGTTTCTTCTCAGAAAGTAATGAGCTTTTAAGAGGAGTAAAACAAGGCTGTCCATTGTTCCAATATCCATTTATTATGGCCATTGAAATGCTAGCTATTAAAATTAGATCCAACAACATCAAATGGTTAGAAATCCAGGGGATAAAAACAAAAGTGTCAATGTATGCTGATGACTAGTTTTTTCTTAAGTCCACAATCTCGATCCCTGCACAGTCTCATTGAAGATCTTGATCACTTTTCTAGCCTCTCTGGATTAAAACCTAATTATGGCAAGTGTGTGTTCCATATTACATATTGGATCATTAAAAAATACAGTGTTTACATTACCTTCTAGTTTGCCAATAAAATGGGCGGATGTTGAAGTAGACATACTTGGTATTCACATCTCAAAAAATATAAATGAACTTAACACAATTAATTTCAATAGAAAGTTTGCAAAAATAGATAAGATTTTGCAACCATGGAGAGGTAAACACTTGTCTATTTATGGACAAAATGACATTGATTAACTCTTTGGTCCTATTACAGCTTACTTACTTACTAATGACATTGCCTACTTCAGATTCTTATTATTTTTTAATCATATGAGCAAAAAAAGATTTCATTTTATTTGGAATGCTAAACTAGACAAAATTTAACATGCCTATTTATATAATGAATATGAGTTTAGGGGCAAAAATTATTAAATATTAAAGCTTTAAACCTCTCACTTAAAGCTTCACTCATACATAAGGTATACTTAAACCCCAAATGGTTCTCCAGTAGATTATTAAGAAAAGCCTTTGTTCAAAAATTGCTATTTTGCCTTCATACAGATGACAACTTCTCATTTCTGACTAAATGAAAATGAAATTTTGTTTAAAATATTGCCCTTTCTTAAAAAAGCCATACAAGTTGGTTAAAATGTAAGTTTTATCCTCCAGAAAATATAGAACAAACATTATAGTCAAACTCAAATATATTGATTAATAAAAAAGCATTCTTTGCGCAATTAAAAAAAAATACACTTTTATGTTTATGATTGATATTTTGAATAGAAGTGGAGGAGCTATGTCATATATGCAGTTATCATTGAGCATTTTGCTCTACCAAGGAGAGGAGGTAACATTGAGATCCTACTACTACAAAGAGAGGCTTACTGGATATCCTCTCTAAAGACGTTGACCCCTAGTGGTCTGAATATTGACTTTGATCTCAAGCCCTTCTTATGAACACATTTTCCTTTATGAACAAGTCTTATAAATGTTACAATTATTTTTACAGCTTATTAGCATACCTAATATGTTCCCCCTGTTGAGGATGTTCATTATATATTAAGGTTGAAGTCAACTTAGTGTATGTAAACTTCTGACCCACTGAAATTGTGATACAGTGAAATAATCGGTCTTTAAACAATTGTTGAAATATTACTTGTGTCATGCACAAAGTAGATGTCCTAACCGACTTGCCAAAACTATAGTTTATTAACAAGAAATTTGTGGAGTGGTTGAAAAATGAGTTTAATATAATGACTCCAACCTAAGTGTATGTAAACTTCCGACTTCAACTGTTTATGGGGCATACAACAATCTCAGCTCTGTGGATTTTTTTTACGAAGAGACAGAATCAATAAATCATTTATTCTGGTATTGCCCCTATGTAGCTTGTTTCTGGTCACAGGTTCAGGAATGGTTAAAAATCACAACATGCACTTAAAATTAACCTTACAAATAGCAGTGTTGGGCGACTTGGAAAGCCATGGCCATCAATAAATAATATAATAATACTCGTAGGAAAGGTTTTTATTTTTAGCTCATAATCTTTGGATACTATACGATTAGAAAGATTAAAAACTTTGTAAAACATCATAGCACAATTGAAAAATATATGGCACATGGAAACCAAACAAGGGCAGTCTATGGTGATAGGTGGGAGGGGCTGAGAGTGGCTGAGGGGCGGGATTGAAGAGTTTGTTTGGTTATGTATTGTTGTTATATTTAAAAGTACCATGCATATGTCAAATGTATGTCTATGTAGCAACAAATCTGTGAAAAACTAAGATATTTGTCCTCCGAAGAGTGGTTACATTTTTTAAAATATATTTTTAAAATTATGACTGCAAGAGCACAGCACAGAATGCTCAATGAGCTTAAGAGGAATCCTAGAGTGTCAGCTAAAGACTTGCAGAAATCTCTGGAACATGCTAACATCTCTGTTGACGAGTCTACGATACGTTAAACACTAAACAAGAATGGTGTTCATGGGAGGAAACCATGGAAGAAGCCACTGCTGTCCAAAACAAAAGTTTGCAAAAGTGCACCTGGATGTTCCACAGCGCTACTGGCAAAATATTCTGTGGACAGATGAAACTACAGTTGGGTTGTTTGGAAGAACACACAACACCATGTGTGGAGAAAAAAAGGCACAGCACACCAACATCAAAACCTTATCCCAGCTGTAAAGTATGGTGGAGGGAGCATTATGGTTTGGGGCTGCTTTGCTGCCTCTGGGCCTGGATATTGAGTCCCTATCATTGATGCAAAAATAAATTTCCAATTTATCAAGACATTTTGCAGGAGAATGTTTGGCTATCTGTCCACCAATTGAAGCTCAACAAAAGTTGGGTGATGCAAAAGGACAACGACCCATAACACAGAAGTAAATCAACAACAGAATGGCTTCAACAGAAGAAAAAACACCTTCTGGTGTGGCCCAGTCAGAGTCCTGACCTCAACCTGATTGAGCTGCTGTGACATGACCTCAAGCAAGCAGTTCACACCAGACATCCCAAGAATATTGCTAAACTGAAATAGTTTTGTAAAGAGGAATGGTCCAAAATTCCCCCTGACTGTTATGCAGGTCTGATTCGCAACTACAGAAAAAGTTTGGTTGAGGTTATTGCTGCCAAAAGAGGGTCAACCAGTTATTAAATCCAAGGGTTCACATACTTTATCCACAACGCACTGTGTATATTTACACGGTGTGTTCAATAAAGACATGAAAACATATCAATTTTTGTGTGTTATTAGTTTAAGCAGACTGTGTTTGTCTGTTGTGACCTAGATGAAGATCAGATCAAATTGTATAACCAATTTATGCAGAACTCCATGTATTTCCAAAGGGTTCACATGCTTTTTTTTGCCACTGTATGTAAATGTGATATTTCAGTTTGTTTGTTTTGATCAATTCCTCCATTCTTCCATTCATTAGTTTAAACTCGTATTGGGTCACCTTCAGACAGGGCTCCTACATCAAAATGAAAGAACACCATCATATCCGTGAGAGATTCATATTGCCGTAGTGTGGTCATATTAGCCAAACCGTTCTGACGTTACAGACAATTTTGTGAAAAGACAGATTTTCAGGATGTCTCATGGTCTGACAAACATCGCTGTAGCTCGGCCACCTTCCACCTCAGATGAGGAAGGCTGACATAGGCAGATGTGGTGGATTCAGTCGCAGCCCATGCAAAAAACATATCTCTATCTTAAACTGGGGGATTTTGATGGGGACTTTTAAATGATGTTACTTAAACTATTTTGCCCTTTAAAGCTATTCAGTTTTAGAAGGCTCTCAGACAGGACTATAGCAATGGTTAGCAGAGGCCTCTCTACCACACTTATCTGCACTCAAGACTTTAGAAAAGGTCTGGGTAATACAAAAATTGGAGGTATAATCAAAATGTACTGGATCATTTGCAGTGATAAATTTGACCGATGTGAGGATTTATGTTGGTATTCCTTGAATTTTCTGTGTATGTGTGACTGTGTGCACATCCCTGTAGTGACACATTTTATTGTGAGGCCTCTCACAGTGTGTGTGGAAAAGAGTCATATAAATATTAGAGGCAGACTGCCGGGATGGAGGGACAGAAAGAGAAGACTGGGCAGAAAATGTATAGTATGGGAATGTGTGTGTGTGCGCACGTGGTGTGTGTTGGCAGTAGTGGAAAGCAGCCTGGTCAGTCTAGATCCACTTCAAAATCCTGCATCTGTCCAGGTACACAGGACGTCAGGAGATGCCTTGAAAACCAGCCACTAGCGGCAACAGTGAGCGCTATTACCATCAAGTAGGCTGGGGTTTTGCTAGGGCATCTGGACGAGGACGGTGGATGGGCGTAAGCCGCAAGGGCCTGCTCCGAGGGTCAAGTGTTCAATCCCAGTCTTTTATTTTTTACCCTATCCCAAACCTTAACCCTTAACCATTCTGAATTAATGCCTAAATGTCACTGTGGGGTTATTTTTTTTAACCCTATCCCAAACCTTCAGTTAACTAATTAATGCCTAAGTTTAACCAGCCACGAGGTGCCGGCAACAGCAGCAGAGCAACCAGAGTGTCCAAAACACCTAGAAATGTGAAACATGGACAAAAGTCCTAATCTAAACTCAAATTGGTGAAAGCGTGAGATCTTGTTGCGGTGAGTGGCTGAGCTCTGGTAGCAGTGCCCTTGTGGAGGAAAGGCGCTCCCCTATGGGGTCTGTGATAAACGGGTGTCATGACAGTTTCTGTCACGAGGAGCAGACTGATAGGCCCCTACACACACACACACACACACACACACACACACACACACACACACACACACACACACACACACACACACACACACACACACACACACACACACACACACACACACACACACACAGGCTCACATACAGACAACACTATGGTCATTTTGCCACTCTGACAGTTTGCAGTGTATGAAATGTGCCACCCCAGCAACACCAGTTTTCTATAATGTATTTTCTTTGCTTCAGAAACTGTCACGCCCTGACCATAGAGAGCCCTCGGGGTTCTCGATGGTGTTGTAGGTCAGGGCGTGACTCGGGTGTTCTAGTCGTTTTATTTCTATGTGGGTGTTTCAGTGTGGTTCCCAAGTAGAGGGCAGCTGATTATCGTTGTCTCTAATTAGGGATCATACTTAAGGTGTCCCTGTTCCCACCTGCATTGTGGGATATTGTTTTGTGTTAGTGTTTTGTGCACTACGTTACTTCACGTTCGTTGTATGTTTATTGTTTTTTGAAGTTTCACTGCAAATAAATATGTGGAACCCAACTCGCGTTCCTTTCCGACGATCGTGACAGAAACCCTCTGATGTTACAAGAACCTTCCTAGAACACATTTAATTTGTTAATTTATTCCTGCTGCTCATCAAGTGTGAAATCCTGGACAGGCCTAGTGAGAGATAAATCATACCAATGTGTGTGTGTGAGCATCAGCTTGAGATGAAGGGAAGGGAAGGGGGAGTATGGAGAGGGGATGGAGAAGACGTTTAGGTTTCTTGTGAATGTACCAAAGCTTGTGGCTGACTGTGTCCAGGAAATATAGCATAGAATATGTATAGAACAGGCAAAGTGTGAACACTGTCTTACACTTCTGCAGAGAGAGGAAGGGAATGGTTGATGTTCAGTATAGGCTACATACATGTACCTGTGGAAAGAGGATAGCCATAGATATTCTCAGAATGGAGATATCAAGTAATTTGCAGACTGGGCATAACATCGATTGACAAGAGAGAGTTGTTGAAATAGATTTTATCTGGACTGACCGATGAGACATATGAAATAGACTGCTAATTAGCCCTGTGTGTGTGTATATAACAGATTAAGAGGTCTTTATTAGCACCCCTAGCTCTCCCCACTGTCTGCGGCTCGTTTATATGACATGACGGATCACGTCTCCCCATCAGGGGGCCTCCTTCCTTCCAATTTAGTCAGGCAGCACTGAGGATGCCTGTGGGCAGCTCTTGGAACCCCATAGAGCTGCAAAACTCTCACTCACACACACACACACACACACACACACACACACACACACACACACACACACACACACACAGAGAGAGATGTCAGGAGCCATCAGACAGAGTAGAAAGACTTCATTATCCTGCCGTCCGCCCCTTGTTGGCCATGACAGGTTCATCCACCAGTAGCCCCTAGATGCGATCGATACCACTGACAGGACCGTGTGTGTGCGTGTATGTGCGTGTTTGTGTGTTTGTTTTTGTGTGTGAAGGGGGGTTGATAAACGCAGACAGTAGAAACCATGATTTGGATGAGATAATGATGAAACCAAGTGTCAAAAACCCACCCGCACCCCCTGTCATCACACACGCTGTCAGACACACATACACGAACACGCACGCATGCGCACACATAACCCCCCAAGGGTCTTAAGCAGGTGCAGTTGTCACCCATAACGTTGTGTGATTGATAGGACAGTACAGATGGATCCTGTCGGAAAAACAGCTCTGACACAGTCGCAGCACGGACTAGATTTCAGAGAGAGATAAAGGTGGAGTGAGAGGGATAGAGACCTGAGAGAGAAAGGACATGAACAAATGAAGGGAAGACATGTGAGAAAAGATTGTGTAACTTTTATATAGCTTCCTGAATATGGTGAATACCTGTGTACTAACTTAAACAGTGTTTTCATTCAATCATCATGTCTGTTTTATAAACCATATAGACTCCATAGAGCAAGATACGGGGTTGGATCATGAGAGCACCAAGGCATAGATTAGTTGATCCATATCTATAGAATGCGCATGCACGCACACGCACACACACAGTTGAAATTGGATCTCAGAATAGACACCAATTACACCTTATAACCCATTGATACCAGACCTGTGCAATTAGCACTCATATTCCTGAAAGGTTATCGCTGTCACCACACTCACCCACATAGACACACAAACGCAGACACACTGTTGGGCATCCAGATTATTAAGAGTTGCTGGATTCATATCCTGATTGTGTGGTAGAGAGTGACTGGGTAATGGGTGATATTTCCACCATTATTATTATTTATTTTTTGGGGGGGTAGATCAACTTTAATATTGCAGATTGTCCAATCCCCCATTAATTGTTTCGTAAATATACAGTGCACTCGGAAAGTATTCAGACCCCTTGACTTTTTCACATTTTGTTACTTTACAGTCTTATTCTAAACGAATTACATTGTTTGTTTTCCTCAACAATCGATACACAATACCCCGTAATTACAAAGCAAAAACAGGTTTTTATGAATTTTTGCAAATGTATAAATTAGAAGAAACTGAAATATCACATTTACATAAGTATTCAGACCCTTTGCTATGAGACTCAAAATATAGCTCAGGTGCATCCTGAGATGTTTCTACAACTTGATTGGAGTCCACATGTGGTAAATTCAATTTATTGGACTTGATTTGGAAAGGCACGCTCCTGTCTATATAAGGTCCCATAGTTGACAGGGCATGTCATAGCAAAAACCTAGCCATGAGATTGAAGGAATTGTCCGTAGAGCTCAAAGATAGGATTGTGTCGAGGCACAGATCTGGGGAAGAGTACCAAAAAATGTCTGCAGCATTGAAGGTGTCGTGGAATATTCTAATCAAGTGAGAGAGATTGTCATTTCTTTAAACAATCATCTTTATTCAATGTTGATTAATTATTGCAATAATGAAGCTGTTGACCCCACACTCTTGTGTGTTGCCGAGAGCTTAACCTTTACAGACAATGCAGAGATCTTATATAGCTGACACTAAAATGCATAGTGAATCAACCATAGTCATGGTTGATTCAACCCCTCCTATTGCTTATCGGGGGGCACCACAAGTCATCCTGGGTCCATCCTGTGGTCATCAGGTAGCCTCGTGGTTAGAGTGTTGGGCCAGTAACCGATAAATTGCTGGATTGAATCCCTGAGCTGACTAGGTAAAATCTGCCGTTCTGCCCCTGAACAAGGCAGTTAACCCACTGTTCCCTGCTAGGCCATAATTTTTAATAAGAATTTGTTCTTAACTGTCTCGCCTAGTTAAATAAAGGTTACATCTTGTCCATGGAATGCCAGCTTTAAGGTTTTTATCACCAAGTCATCAATCTATTGTCAGCTCAAGCCATCTCAAGTAAAACCATATTAGGGTGTAGACCATAAAAACACAGCAACAGAAATGTTGTTAAGTATACAATTGTTACATGTCAAACAAATCAGGAAAATATGTAATTTTTCTCTCACAAAAGTCCCCAAGAACACAGTGGTCTTCATCACTCTTAAATTGACTCTTCCTAGAGCTGGCCGCCCAGCCAAACTGAGCAATTGGGGGAGAAGGGCCTTGGTTAGGTCGGTGACCAAGAACCCAATAGTCACTCTGACAGAGCTCTAGAGTTCCTCTGTTGATATGGGAGAACCTTTCAGAAGGACAGTCATCACTGCAGTACTCCACCAATCAGGCCTTTAGGGTAGAGTGGCCAGACGGAAGCCACTCCTCAGTAAAAGGCACAAGACAGCCCGCTTGGAGTTAGCCAGAAGGCAAATAAAGGACTCTCAGACCATGAGAAACAAGATTCTCTGGTCTGATGAAACAAAGATTGAACTCTTTGGTCTGAATGCCAAGTGTCACGTCTGAAGGAAAACTAGCACCATCCCATCGGTGAAGCACGGTGGCAGCTTCATGCTGTGGGGATATTTTCAGCAGCACAGACTGGGAAACTAGTCTGGATCGAGGTAAAGATGAACGGAACAAAGTATAGAGAGATCCTTGATTGAAAACCTGCTCCAGAGCTCTCAGGACCTCAGACTGTGGCAAAAGTTCACCTTCCAACAGGACAATCACCCTAAGCACACAGCCAAGACAACCCAGGAGTGGCTTTGGGACAAGTCTCTGAATGTCTTTCAGTGGCCCAGCCAGATCCTGGACTTGAACCCGATCTAACATCTCTGGAGAGACCTGAAAATAGCTGTGCAGTAATGCTCCCCATCGAACCTGACAGCGCTTGAGAGGATCTGCAGAGAAAAATGGGAGAAACTTCCCAAATATAGGTGTGCCAAGCTTGTAGCATCACACCCAAGAAGACTTGAGGTGCTAAAACAAAGTATGCAAAAAGCAAACATTTCAAAAAAAAACGGTTTTTGCTTTGTCATTATGGGGTATTGTGTGTAGATTGAGGGGGGGGAACAATTTAATCAATTTTAGAATAAGGCTGTAACGTAAGAAAATGTGGAAAAAGTCAAGGGTCTAATATTTTCCGAAAGCCCAGTACAGCAAAACACCAGTCTCAACGTCAACAGTGAAGAGGTGACTCAGGTATACTGGCCTTCTAGGCAGAGTTCCTCTGTCCAGTGTCTGTTCTTTTGCCCATCTTAATATTTTCTTTTTATTGGCCAGTCTGAGATATGGCTTTTTCTTTGCATCTCTGCCTAGAAGGCCAGCATCCCGGAGTCGCCTCTTCACTGTTGACGTTGAGACTGGTGTTTTGCGGGTACTATTTAATGAAGCTGACAGTTGAGGACTTGTGAGGCATCTGTTTATCAAACTAAACACTCCAATGTACTTGTCCTCCTGCTCAGTTGTGCACCGGGGCCTCCAACTCCTTTTAATATTCTGGTTAGAGACAGTTTGCTCTGTTCTGTGAAGGCAGTAGTACACAGCGTTGTTTGAGATCTTCAGTTTCTTGCCAATTTCTTGCATGGAATAGCCTTCATTTCTCAGAGCAAGAATAGACTGACGAGTTTCAGAAGAAAGTTCTTTGTTTCTGGTCATTTTGAGCCTGCAATCGAACACACAAATGCTGATGCTCCAGATACTCTACTAGTCTAAAGGCGGCCAGTTTTATTACTTCTTTAATCAGAACAACAGTTTTCATTTGTGCTAACATAATTGCAAAAGGGTTTTCTAATGATCAGTTATCCTTTTAAAATGATAAACTTGGATTAGCCAACATAACGAGCCATTGGAACATTGCTGATAATTGGCCGCCTTTGTAGATATTCCAATAAAAATCAGCCGTTTCCAGCTACAATAGTCATATACAACATTAACAATGTCTGCACTGTATTTCTATTCAATTTGATGATATTTTAATGGATTTAAAAATATATATATTTCAAAAACAAGGGCATTTCTAAGTGACCCCAAAACATTTGAACGACAGTGTACATTTTGTGGGAAAAAAATATTTTACAATAGTTATTTTATTTATTTTTTATTCATCTATCCTTCAACTCCTCCCATCTAGTTCTGATATCGATCCAGCTTGATTTCTACTTGCCACATATTTTGAACTGTGCTGTTTCAAAAGTTCTGAACCTATATACAGTGGGGAATACTTGTTCTCCCCACTGTACGTTTTACGGAGTTATCTTGTTGTTATTAGTCCCACCCTTCAGCTCCATACAACCCCTCCCATCTATCTCTTAACACCATCCACATTGGATTTCTATTTGCTATATATTTTTCAACTGTGCTGTGGTGTTTCACAAAAGTTCTGAACCTTTCTGTTCTCATAGTTTCTACAGATTGTAATTTAAAGGTAAACAGTTTTGCTTAAAGTATTATTATATTATTGATCGATTGACTGACTTTTCAAATCACCCAGTAGTGCTATCTGCATTTAGCTGCACGTACCAGGTTGCAATTCTTCAGTCATTCCTGGACCTGCGATCAAAAACAAGCTCCATACGGACAGTAACAAACAAATAAATCGCAATAAAATCTGCAAAATATTTCCACCAATATTAATATGCAGGACTTTAACTTCATATAGACACCATCACCACCACCGCAAATTCCACAACACAGCACAGCACAGCATGCCCTAGTCCCAGTCAGTCTACCACTTTCTTTCTGTCTTGCTACCTCCCTCTTCTCTCACTTTCTCTCTATCGGTATTTCTGTCTCTCTGTCTATCTATCCTACTCTTTTTCTCTTTCTACGTTCAAACTACTCAAAGGGTTCTTCCATGCCATACACTAATCTGAAATGAAATCTCTCTCAGACCAGAGAGTATTTTTCTCTGTGGTTTCTTTCCTCTATTATGGAATGGATGAGTTTCTGCATGCTGTGGGAGCTTTGATGGGACTGAGCAGGATTGTGTTAGGATTGGTCTCTGGATGACATAGGTACTAAATCTGACTCTACACTGTCAACAATCTCATGTTGTTTGTATGGTAACTTACTGGCAGCCAGGTACCTGCAAGTTACTATAAATAAATAACATTACATTACTGTAAACTTGCTTTGGAATTTATTTTACATGGAATTCATAGTTACCATGAATACAGTAGTTTACAGGTAACTAAATGGCTGCCAATAAATTACGTTAAAAACAACAGAATTATTTTGCAGGGTACTCCTGCCTCGTCCCGTATGAGGGAAGAGGGGTGTTATAGACAGCCAGAAATTGTTGTATGAAACTTATGCACCACATTCACTCTCTTTCTGACAGTGTATGTAGGTGCTAATTGTCCTTCTGACAATCTGTTAAGCTCTCTTTCGCTCTGTCTCCCATTCTTCTTGGTGCATACTATGTACCTCTACCAGTACTGGTGGTCTGTTAGGCAGAGGATGTATTAGATCTCATCAGGGCTTTCTATGCGTTGGTTACCGCTCATCTCTTTATCTCAGCCACTTGGACAACACAAGCCCAGCTCTTTGTACTTAAAGGGATTCTTTCACTTCAATGGAAATATTAAATGACTTGGAAATTGAATAAAACGGTAACACTTTACTTGACACCCAGTGTCAAAACACGTTGTGACAGGGTCATAAACATGTCATAGTATGTCATAACAGCTGACATAACTTGTCAATACCCAAGCCTTAAACAGCTTGGAAAATTCCAGAAAATTATGTCATGGCTTTAGAAGCTTCTGATAGGCTAATTGACATCATTTGAGTCAATTGGAGGTGTACCTGTGGATGTATTTCAAGGTCTACCTTCAAACTCAGTGCCTCTAAGCTTGACATCATGGGAAAATCTAAAAACAATCAGCCAAGAACTCAGAAAAACAATTGCAGACCTCCACAAGTCTTGTTCATCCTTGGGAGCAATTTCCAAACGCCTGAATGTACCAGGTTCATCTGTACAAACAAAAGTACGCAAGTATTAACACCATGGGACCACTCAGCCGTCATACTGCTCAGGAAGGAGATGCGTTCTGTCTCCTAGAGATGAACGTACTTTGGTGAAAAAAGGGCAAATCAATCCCAGAACAACAGCAAAGGACCTTGTGAAGATGCTGGAGGAAACAGGTACAAAAGTATCTATATCCATAGAAAAACAAGTCCTATATTGACATAACCTGAAAGGCCGCTCAGCAAGGAAGAAGCCACTGCTCCAAAACCGCCATAAAATAGTCAGACTACGGTTTGCAACTGCACATGGGGACAAAGATTGTAATTTTTGGAGAAATGTCCTCTGGTCTGATGAAACAAAAATAGAACTGTTTGGTCATAATGACCATTGTTATGTTTGGAGGAAGAAGGTGGATGCTTGCAAGCCGAAGAACACCATCCTAACCGTGAAGCACGGGGGTGGCAGCATCATGTTGTGGGGGTGCTTTGCTGCAGGAGGGACTGGTACACTTCACAAAATAGATGGCATCATGATGAAGAAAAATTATGTGGATAAATTGAAATCACATCTGAAGACATCAGTTAGGAAGTTAATGCTTGGTCGCAAATGGGTCTTCCAAATAGACAATGACCCCATTAATACTTCCAAAGTTGTGGAAAAATGGCTTAAAGACAACAAAGTCAAGGTATTGGAGTGGCCATCACAAAGCCCTGACCTTAATCCCATAGACAATTTGTGGGCAGAACTGAAATAGCGTGTGCGAGCAAGGAGGTCTACAAACTTGACTCAGTTACACCAGCTCTGTCAGGAGGAGTCGGTCAAAATTTACCCAACTTATTGTGAGAAACTTGTGGAAGGCTACCTGAAACGTTTGACCCAAGTTAAACAATTTAAAAGCAATGCTACCAAATACTAATTGAGTGTATGCAAACTTCTGACCAACTGGGAATGTGATGAAAGAAATTAAAGCTGAAATAAATCATTCTCTCTGCTATTATTCTGACATTTCACATTCTTAATATAAAGTGGTGATCCTAACTGACCTAAGACAGGGAATTTTTACTAGAATTAAATGTCAGAAATTGTGAAAAGCTGGGGTTAAATGTATTTGGTTAAGGTGTATGTAAACTTCCAACTTCAACTGTATATGTATATCTGTGGCCTTGTTCATATTTTGTGTGTGTGTGTGTGTGTGTGTGTGTGCGATGCGTGTGCGATGCGTGTGCGATGCGCGTGTGTGTGTGTGATGCGTGTGTGATGCGTGTGTGATGCGTGTGTGATGTGTGTGTGATGCGCGCGTGTGTGTGTGTGTGTGTGTGTGTGTGTGTGTGTGTGTGTGTGTGTGTGTGTGTGTGTGTGTGTGTGTGTGTGTGCGTGTGCGTGCATACTTGAGTGTGTGAATGGGATAACTGTGTTGTCTGTGATTGCCACATCTGATGAATCCTGATTGGAGATGGTCTGTGTTGGCAGGCAGGAAACAGATGTGCAATGTACAGCCCAATTAATTCCTCTCTCCCTCTCTCTTGCTCTCTCTCTCTCACTCACTCACTCACTCACTCACTCATTCACTCACTCAGTCACACACACAGACACACACACACAGCCACATATCTCTGTGGCCGTTTATGTGTTGCCGGGGCGATAGTCATATCATCTCCATGTCACCCAGGCATACAAAGAAACACTCCTTGGATCCCACAGTAGAGCTGACAGCAGCCAGTCAATCACTTTAACCTTTTATCCTACTGTCACAACACATTGAAATGCCATCTCATATACCATACGGATCATAATCTAGTCAAGTCACCAGCTCTCAAGTCTCACAAATGTGCAGAGGAACCGCATCAGGTGTGCCTGATTCATTCTGTGAAAGTGTTTCCTCTCTAACAGGAATATTACTGGAGAGAAAATGTTAGTTTCCCATTAAAGATGAGAGTGGGAAAGAAGATGTTGATGGGAAGATGGGATAATGAGAAAGGCTAATTAAAGCAGGGCTTCATGAGTTCAAGGACAATTTCAATTTAGCAGATAAAGATGAGAGGATGAGCGGTTGACACGGGTGAGACGTCCAAGATCTTAATTACTGCACTGTTTCTGTCTCATGGGGAGGTGGGGATGGGGAGGGCTGAGGAGAGCAGAGGTGGTGGGTCTCTTTGTGAAGCCTCGTCTTAGCTGGGGCCAAGTTCAGTTGGCTCTGGCCAAAAGCTCTTCCCAGGTCATCTCTTTCCATTTCAATAACCCAGACACTCACATAATGCATTTAGCTCTAAGCCCCAAGGATGGATACATACAGGTACACACACACACACACACACCTGCACCTCATTGCCAATTACTCTATTTGACCTGAGTTCAACATCAGTAGAATCACTTGAAAGTTGTGGAGCTTTAATACATTTAAATGTGGACTAGGAATAGTACTTTTTGTCTAGCACTGAGTGTGTAACTGTTTGTCTGCGGTTACGTGTGTGAGTCGACTATTCCTGGTCACAGCTGGATGGGGGGTGGGGTCATATAAAGGTTATCTATAGAAGTGAAGACTTCTTCCTCAAGGAATAAGTTTAAGTGTAGCCATTGCTTGTGTTCCCTCTAGACAGCTGGGCTAATCCTATGATGTTACTTAGCCTGTACTGTTTTCTGGAATTAGACAAACATTCTGTCAGAGCAGTTAAAACATTTGTGACACCAAATGTATTTTGGAAACCTTGGATATTCAGGACCGTCTCTTTCCCCCTTCCTGACTAACTTTATTCTCTTAACCCTTTCCCTCATTCCATTTTCTCTCTCTCCTTTCCCCTTATCCTCCTTCCTCTATCTCTCCATCTCTTGCAGTGGGATGCTATAAATGAGATGGATGAGTATTTCAGTCCCATCCACACGTACCAGGTGTGTAACGTGATGAGTCCCAGTCAGAACAACTGGCTGAGGACAGGCTGGATCCCTCGTGACGGAGCCAGGAGGATCTATATCGAGGTCAAGTTCACCCTCCGGGACTGTAACAGCATGCCTGGAGTCCTGGGAACTTGCAAGGTACAAGGGATTGGAGAGAGTGGTTGGGAATGTGGGGTGAGGGAGGACGGGAGGGAGAAAGAGATGAAGATAAGTACGTGTTTTGCTTCAAAGATCAACACAGACTATTGGCAGCTCTGTCTTTGATCATTTCTTTGTGTGTGTTATGATGAGCAGGAGACATTTAACCTGTACTACTATGAGTCGGACCGAGCTGTAGGCACGGCCATCAGAGAGACCCAGTTCACCAAGATCGATACCATCGCTGCTGATGAGAGCTTTACTGGAGTGGACCTGGGAGTCAGGAGACTCAAACTCAACACAGAAGTATGCTAACTTATTTGACTTTCATGTTGTGACTGAGCAGTGTTTCAGCGCTGTGCTTCTCCTGCACGGAGGTGTCCATGGTGCTGAAATGGGTGCCTTTCACAGTGCCACCCCTGACTTTGCTCCCATTCCACATTTACTGAAACGTTTTGAGATGGATTATTGTGTTGTATTGTCCTTTGTCTCCTCCCAGGTTCGAGGTGTGGGCCCCCTCACTAGACGAGGCTTCTACCTGGCCTTCCAGGACATCGGGGCGTGCATCGCCCTGACCTCTGTCAGGGTGTACTACAAGCGCTGCTCGGGCGTGGGCCGCAACCTGGCCGTGTTCACTGACGTAGTGACGGGCGCTGACTCCTCCTCCCTGGTGGAGGTCAGGGGTCAGTGTGTGGACCACGCCGAAGAGAGAGACACGCCCAAGATGTACTGCAGCGCTGAGGGGGAGTGGCTGGTGCCCATCGGGAGGTGTATATGCAGCGCTGGGTTCGAGGAGCACAGGGAGTCCTGCATCGGTGAGTCACACTCTGAATTAGGGATGTATTTGGCTCTCTTGTTTTACATTATGTTACTGTCCTGCTTTTTTTTAATCGTACTTTACTTTACCTGTGCCAATCTGTGTGTTTATGGTCGATGTTCAGCCTTGGACATTTTCTGTGTGGTTCAAGTTCTTTCAAACCTATAATACTAGTCCAGCTATCGCTAGGTTGAATAGCTCGTAGTCCTGAATAATTTTTACATTTTTAAGATGATAAGCTGTCATGAAAGATACTCAAGCTTTTATTTTTTCATTCCTTGTCTCGCTTAAACTTTTGTTTTGTTTATTTTCTCTGATGGACTGACTTCATTTGGGGACATGTGCATATTTTAGGTTGCCAGGGTTTTGTTAATTAAAAACTATTAATCACAGGCGCTGGATAATTAAACGCGTTCCGTCTGCATAATGTGCCGAACGAACGAGGCTGGTTCACCGGTCTTGTTTCACACACTCACATCTCCACTCATCTACATACCTGTTTACTGTACCTGTTTACAGTACCTGTTTACAGTACCTGTTTACTGAACCTGTTTACAGTACCTGTTTACTGAACCTGTTTACTATACCTGTTAACTGTACTTGTTTACTGTACTTGTTTACTGTACCTGTTTACAGTACCTGTTTACTGTACCTGTTTACAGTACCTGTTTACTGAACCTGTTTACTGAACCTGTTAACTGTACTTGTTTACTGTACTTGTTTACTGTACCTGTTTACAGTACCTGTTTACAGTACCTGTTTACTGTACCTGTTTACAGTACCTGTTTACTGAACCTGTTAACTGTACTTGTTTACTGTACTTGTTTACTGTACCTGTTTACAGTACCTGTTTACTGTACCTGTTTACAGTACCTGTTTACTGTACCTGTTTACTGTACCTGTTTACAGTACCTGTTTACTGTACCTGTTTACAGTACCTGTTTACTGAATCTGTTTACTGAACCTGTTTACTGTACCTGTTTACAGTACCTGTTTACAGTACCTGTTTACTGAACCTGTTTACTGTACCTGTTTACTGTACCTGTTTACAGTACCTATTTACTGTACCTGTTTACAGTACCTGTTTACTGAACCTGTTTACTGTACCTGTTTACTGTACCTGTTTACTGTACCTGTTTACAGTACCTGTTTACTGAACCTGTTTACTGAACCTGTTTACTGTACCTGTTTACAGTACCTGTTTACTGTACCTGTTTACTGAACCTGTTTACTGTACCTGTTTACTGAACCTGTTTACTGTACCTGTTTACTGAACCTGTTTACAATACCTGTTTACTGAACCTGTTTACTGTACCTGTTTACTGTACCTGTTTACTGCCTGAAGGACACACACTCACCTGCGAACAAGGCATTGACGGCTGGCAAACACACACACACACCACACACACACACACACACACACACACACACACACACACACACACACAACCACACACAGTTTTGTTATGTTTTAGATGCTTATCTCATGAATCTCTCCATTTGTCTATAGTCAAGACATCATCCTAGTGCTTTGTAGTAGCAGTAGTGGCTGTAGTAGAGAGCTGACGTGTGTGGAGGACTCGTCTCTCTGTGACCAAACTGGGTCACTGTGCTAATTCACCTCTCTCCAGTCACGCACATCCCAGGACACGACACGAAACGAGACGAGTCGTTGCCATGCAGACAACCATGAGCACGAGAGAGAGAACCCGAGAGAGAGAACGATAGAGAGCGAGATGGGTTAAGTGGATAAGCAGTATGTATGCAAGAGAAAATGAGTGTGTGTATGTGTGTGTGTGTGTGTGTTTAAGGGGTTCTTCCCTAAGGCTCACTAGAGCCCCTGGGTTTCACTGTAAGAGTGAGATCATCTGTCTGAATGATTGCATGATGTCGCATTAAAGGTGTCACAGAAAGGAAAGAGTCTAAGTAGAAAAGAGTGAAGAGAAAGATAGAGGGAGGACAATGGGAGAGGAGAGACAGATCCCTCTCTTTGATATAGGAGGCCGGTTGACAGCTCTCTTGTCACGGTTAAAGTGACATTCGAAATAGCACATGTCACTTCTGTGAGTGTGTGTGTTTGTGTGTGTAAGCCCACACCAGGGCTTTTGACTGCCGGGGGAGAATGGAGTAAAATGGCCCATACAGAGAGATAGAGATAAGGCGAGAGCAACCGTGGACACACTGATATGGGCACACACACTTAGCCTGATCACATCCACTCAAGTCAACCAGCCTATCTGACCTTGTTACATAGAAAGAGGTGGACACACACACACACACACATAGACAAGCAGAGAGCGAGAGAGCGAGACAGAGAAAAAGCGAGAGAGACAGAGAGTAAGAGAAACAGCAAGAGAAACAGCGAGAGAGACAGCGAGACAGACGGCGAGAGAGACAGACTGCGAGAGAGCGAGAGAGACAGAGAGACAGCGACAGAGAGACAGCGACAGAGAGACAGTGACAGAGAGACAGAGAGACAGCGACAGAGAGACAGCGATACAGAGGGACAAAGAGACAGAGATACAGAGAGACAGCGATACAGAGAGACAGCGATACAGAGAGACAGCAATACAGAGAGACAGAGAGACAGCTATACAGAGAGACAGCTAGAGAGACAGCGAGAGAGACAGAGCGACAGCGAGACAGACAGAGCGAGAGAGACAGCGACACATCGACAGAGCGAGAGTGAGACCGAGAGAGAGAGCGAGACAACGAGACAGCGAGAGACAGCAATACAGAGAGACAGCGATATAGAAAGACAGAGACAGCTATACAGAGAGACAGAGAGGCAGCTATAAAGAGAGACAGAGAGACATCTATTCAGAGAGACAGAGACACAGCGATACAGAGAGACAGAGAGACAACGATACAGAGTGAGAGACAGCGAGACAGAGAGACAGAGAGACAGAGAGGCAACTATAAAGAGAGACAGCGAGAGACAGCTATACAGAAAGACAGAGAGACAGAGAGAGAGACAGCTATACAGAGAGACAGCTGTACAGAGAGACAGCTATACAGAGAGACAGCTATACAGCGAGACAGAGAGACAGAGATACAGAGAGAGACAGCTATACAGAGAGACAGCGATACAGAGAGACAGAGAGACAGCTGTACAGAGAGATAGCGATACAGAGAGACAGCGATACAGAGAGACAGAGAGACAGCTGTACAGAGAGACAGCTATACAGCGAGACAGAGAGACAGCTATACAGAGAGAGAGAGACAGCTATACAGAGAGACAGCGATACAGAGAGACAGAGAGACAGCTATACAGAGAGACAGAGAGACAGCGATACAGAGAGACAGCTATACAGAGAGACAGCTATACAAAGAGACAGCTATACAGAGAGACAGAGAGACAGCTATAAAGAGAGACAGCTATAAAGAGAGGCAGAGAGACAGCTATACAGAGAGACAGCGATACAGAGAGACAGCTATACAGAGAGACAGAGAGACAGCTATACAGAGAGACAGCAATACAGAGAGACAGAGAGAGAGACAGCTATACAGAGAGACAGCTATTCAGAGAGACAGAGAGAGAGACAGCTATACAGAGAGACAGCGATACAGAGAGACAGAGAGAGAGACAGCTATACAGAGAGACAGAGAGAGCGACAGTGATACAGAGAGACAGCTATACAGAGAGACAGAGAGGCAGCGATACAGAGAGACAGAGAGACAGCGATACAGAGAGACAGAGAGACAGCTATACAGAGAGACAGCTATACAGAGAGACAGAGAGACAGCGATACAGAGAGACAGAGAGACAGCTATACTGAGTTAAAGAGAGACAGCTATACAGAGAGACAGCTATACAGAGAGACACCTATACAGAGAGACAGAGAGACAGCTATACAGAGAGACAGAGAGACAGCTATAAAGAGAGACAGCTATAAAGAGAGGCAGAGAGACAGCTATACAGAGAGACAGCGATACAGAGAGACAGCTATACAGAGAGACAGAGAGACAGCTATACAGAGAGACAGCAATACAGAGAGACAGAGAGAGAGACAGCTATACAGAGAGACAGCTATTCAGAGAGACAGAGAGAGAGACAGCTATACAGAGAGACAGCGATACAGAGAGACAGAGAGAGAGACAGCTATACAGAGAGACAGAGAGAGCGACAGTGATACAGAGAGACAGCTATACAGAGAGACAGCTATACAGAGAGACAGAGAGGCAGCGATACAGAGAGACAGAGAGACAGCAATACAGAGAGACAGAGAGACAGCTATACAGAGAGACAGCTATACAGAGAGACAGCGATACAGAGAGACAGAGAGACAGCGATACAGAGAGACAGAGAGACAGCTATACAGAGTTAAAGAGAGACAGCTATACAGAGAGACAGCTATACAGAGAGACACCTATACAGAGAGACAGAGAGACAGCTACACAGAGAGACAGCGATACAGAGAGACAGCTACACAGAGAGACAGAGAGACAGAGAGAGAGACAGATATACAGAGAGACAGAGAGAGACCGCTATACAGAGAGACAGCTATACAGAGAGACAGCGATACAGTGAGACAGAGAGACAGCTATACAGAGAGGCAGAGAGACAGCTATACAGAGAGACAGCGATACAGAGAGACAGCTATACAGAGAGACAGAGAGACAGCTATACAGAGAGACAGCTATACAGAGAGACAGAGAGAGAGACAGCTATACAGAGAGACAGCTATACAGAGAGACAGCGATACAGAGAGACAGCGAGACAGCTATACAGAGAGACAGAGAGAGCCACAGCGATACAGAGAGACAGCTATACAGAGAAACAGCTATACAGAGAGACAGTGATACAGAGAGACAGAGAGACAGCGATACAGAGAGACAGAGAGACAGAGAGACAGCGATACAGAGAGACAACGAGACAGAGAGACAGAGAGACAGCGAGACAGAGAAACAGCGATACAGAGAGACAGAGAGACCGAGAGACAGCTATACAGAGAGACAGAGAGACAGCTATTCAGAGAGACAGAGAGAGAAACAGTGAGAGAAAGAGGCAGCGACAGAGAGTAAGAGAAAAAGCGAGAGAGACAGAGAGACAGCGAGCGACAGAGACCGAAAAAGAGAGAGAAAAAAGAGAGAGACAGAGACAGAGAGCGACAGCAACAGAGACAGAGAGACAGTGACAGAGAGACAGAGACAGATACAGCGACACAGCGACAGCGAGAGAGAGACAGAGACAGCTAGACAGCTAGAGAGACAGCGAGAGAGACAGCGACACAGCGACAGAGAGAGAGCGAGACAGTGAGACAGCGAGACAGCGAGACAGCGAGAGGCAGCGATACAGAGAGACAGCGATACAGAGAGACAGAGAGACAGCGATACAGAGATACAGCGATACAGCTATACAGAGAGACAGAGAGACAGAGAGACAGCGATACAGAGAGACAGCGATACAGAGAGACAGAGAGACAGCTATACAGAGAGACAGAGAGACAGCTATACAGAAAGACAGCGATACAGAGAGACAGAGAGACAGCTATACAGAGAGACAGAGAGACAGCGATACAGAGAGACAAAGAGACAGCTATACAGAGTGACAGAGAGACAGCGATACAGAGAGACAGAGAGTCAGCTATACAGAGAGACAGAGAGTAGGAGAAAAAGCGAGAAAGACAGCGAGACAGCAACAGAGAGACAAAGAGACAGCGAGAGAGACAAAGAGACAGCGAGAGAGACAGACAGAGAGAGAAAGAGACAGAGAGAGAGAGACAGAGAGACAGTGACAGAGAGACAGAGAGACAGCAAGACAGCGAGACAGTGAGAGAGACAGTGAGAGAGACAGAGAGAGAGAAACAGAGACAGCGCGAAAGACAGAGACAGAGAGGGCGACAGAGACAGAGAGGGCGACAGAGACAGAGAGGGCGACAGAAACAAAGAGGGTGACAGAGACAGAGAGGGCGACAGAGACAGAGAGGGCGACAGAGACAGAGAGAGCGACAGAGACAGAGAGAGCGACAGAGACAGAGAGGGCGACAGAGACAGAGAGAGCGACAGCGACAGAGAGAGCGGGATAGTAGGAGAAAAAGCGAGAGAGACAGAGAGACAGCAAGACAGAGACAGCGACAGAGAGACAGCGACTAAGAGACAAAGAGACAGCAACAGAGTGACAAAGAGACAGCGAGAGAGACAGAGAGACAGAGATACACAGACAAAGAGACAGTGAGAGAGACAGAGATACAGAGATAGACAGACAGAGATAGACAGACAGAGAGAGACAGACAGAGAGAGACAGCGACAGAGACAACGACAGAGAGACAGTGAGACAGAGAGACAGCGAGAGAAACAGAGAGAGAGAAACAGAGACTGCGCGAAAGACAGAGACAGCGAGAGAGAGAGACAGCGAGAGAGACAGCGAGAGAGAGAGACAGAGACAGAGAGGGTGACAGAGACAGAGAGGGCGACAGAGACAGAGAGGGCGACAGAGAGACTGAGAGACTGAGAGACCACCCACCTATCTCAGTGGTTTAGCTCACTGCAATAGTAAACACCTTGTGAGTGTGTTTGTGTTTAACGTCAAAGGGTAAGTGCTAAGGTTTGGGATAGGCGTAAAACAAAATCTCAAACAACTTTCTATCCAGAGGTAGATGCTTATGCCCATCTACTATCCTGTCCAAAACGCTCTCGCAAAACCCAAACCTACTTAGGGGTAACAGCGCGCACTGTTGCCGTTAGTGGCCGGTTTCCACCTGATCTCCCAACGTCCTCAGACATGGATGGACGTCTAATATTGACGTATCATGGGTGACCTGGCTGCAGAAAACATAGTGAAAATGTGATTATGTCTGCAACAATGTTATGATCATTTCTGTATCATTTAATACGTGAGTATTATTGGTGAGGTCTTTTATTTTTTTTATATACAGGTTCCTCTTTAAATGACGTTCAGCTTATAAAGGCTTAATAAAGCCCTTCATTGTGCCTTCATAAGCACTACGTGAATGTTTTATAAAGCCTCTATAACAGTATGTCATGCATTATAAAGGGTTCATACATTTGGAATAACTGTGTGACACAATTGCAAATGTCAAATGTGACATAACCCACTATGTTGGATATGATATAAGCATGTGCTTTATAAAGGATGACCTGTTGTGCTGAAGGACGGTTTACGCTCTTAAGTGATGTCATGTTAGTCACATTACACCTAATCTCAGACACTTCCGCCCAAGTGCGCGGAATGTCTGTTGAACCAATGCATCAAACTTGGACTTCATTAGTTAGGGTTAGGTTTAAAATCAAATTTTAAGAAGATAAATGATGGAAATGGGCAGGGTTGAGCAATAATTATGACTTTTTGACTGTGTTAAGTAGTGACGATGAGAAATACTTTACTCAGTAAGGTCACTCCTATAGAATTCTATGGTCACTCCCACTAAGGCCAACTTTGAATGGTTGATATCCCAGGCTTATATGTGCTGTGTGTGCAATAGCCTGGGGACAATGTTACAACAAAAAACACTTACCTTAATGAAAGCCCCCAACCTAAAGTCATTGAAAGTGTCTTTCATCTGGAGCCAAGTTCGATGTTCCTCAGTACACAAACATGCACACAACAAATAGAGCCATATCGTGTGGTGTTGGTCCCAGTCAGGTCTTTGACACATTCACCCACTCCTCCGCTGAAAGATCAGCCACAAAATGTTGGCACCATGTAACAGGTTGTAATCAAGCCCTGGTCTCCAGCATGGGAACAGAAGAGGAATACCTGATGCAGTAGTCTCAGGTTGACCTTCTCCAAATCAACTTGGTTCTGACACACACACAAACGCAAGCTTTGCAGGTCCATCGAGCCATTTAAATATCTCTCCCACCCTACATTAACCTGTGGATCATGAGAGAACCTTCATAAGTCCTGAGAACGTTATTAACCTATTTGAGACACCTTCGGTCATTCATAACAGGTATATTTTCTGGGTGATGAAATATTGACTGGCTTTCATCAAGCTGCTCATTCAAGAAAAAGCTTCAAACTGCAACATGGTTCAGGTTATCAGTCAACCTACCAGGATACTTACAAACAGCACAGGAATGAAATCATCAACATCTATTGATCATGTCTTTACTAATGCTGCAGAAATTTGCTTGAAGGCAGTATTCAGATCCATTGGATGTAGTGATCACAATATAGTGCCCATATCTAGGAAAACCAACATTCCATACAATAAGTTTTGTAGTGATTCCTATGTTGTAGATGTAAAGAATATTTATTGGTCTGTGGTGTGTAATGAGGAGCAACCAGACGTTGCACTTGATGCATTTATGAAATTGCTTTTTCAAATCAAATCAAATGTTATTGATCTCATACACATATTTAGCAGATGTTATTGTGGGTGTTGCGAAGTGCTTGTGTTCCTGGCTCCACAACAGTGCAATAATATCTAACAATTCACAACAATACACACAAGTCTAAAATGTAATGAATGGAATTAAGAAATATATAAATATTAGGACGAGCAATGTCGGAGTGGCATTGACTAAAATACAGTAGAATAGAATACAGTATATACATATGAAATGAGTAAAGCAGTATGTAAACATTAATTAAAGTGATTAGTGTTCCATTATTAAAGTGGCTAGTGATTCCATGTCTATGTACAGTGGCTTGCGAAAGTGTTCACTCTATTGGCATTTTTCCAATTGTGTTGCCTTACAACCTGGAATTAAAATAGATTTTTTTGGGGAGTATGTATAATTTGATTTACACCACATGCAAAACACTTTGATGATGCAAAAAAATGTTTGTGAAACAAACAAGAAATAAGTAACTTAGTACAGCACATTTTGCAGCAATTACAGCTGCAAGTCTCTTGGGGTATGTCTCTATAAGCTTGGCACATCTATTCACTGGGATTTTTGCCCATTCTTCAAGGCAAAATCTGCAACAGCTCCTTTTTAAGTTGGATGGGTTCCACTGATGTACAGCAATTTTTAAGTCATACCACAGATTCTCAATTGGATTGAGGTCTGGGCTTTGACTAGGCCATTCCAAGACATTTAAATGTTTCGCCTTAAACCACTCAAGTGTTGCTTTAGCAGTTTGCACGGGGTCATTGTCCTGCTGG
Organism: Oncorhynchus clarkii lewisi; assembly: GCF_045791955.1. Taxonomy (NCBI): domain Eukaryota; kingdom Metazoa; phylum Chordata; class Actinopteri; order Salmoniformes; family Salmonidae; genus Oncorhynchus; species Oncorhynchus clarkii. The sequence continues at coordinate 55,586,261 of NC_092153.1, forward strand.
AAGTTGAACCTCCGTTCCAGTCTCAAATCTATGGAAGACTGAAACAGGTTTCCCTCGAGAATTTCCCTGTATTTAGCGCCATCCATCATTCCTTAAATTCTGACTAGTTTCCCAGTCCCTGCCGATGAAAAACATCCCCACAGCATGATGCTGCCACCACCATGCTTCACTGTGGGGATGGTGTTCTCTGGGTGATGGGAGGTGTTGGGTTTGCACCAGACATAGCGTTTTCCGTGATGGCCAAAAAGCTCAATTTTAGTCTCATCTGACCAGAGTACCTTCTTCCATATGTTTGGGGAGTCTCCCACATGCCTTTTGGTGGACACCAAACGTGTTTGCTTATTTTTTTCTTTAAGCAATTACTTTTTTCTGTCCACTCTTCGGTAAAGCCCAGCTCTGTGGAGTGTATGGGTTAAAGTGGTCCTATGGACAGATACTCCAATCTCCGCTGAGGATTTACCTCTCTGATTAATGTCCTCCTTGCCTGGCCTGTGAGTTTTGGTGGGCAGCCCTCTATTGGCAGGTTTGCTGTGGAGTCATATTCTTTCCATTTTTTAATAATGGATTTTAATGGTGCTCCGTTGGATGTTCAAAGTTTCTGATATTTTTTTATAACCCAACACTGATCTGTACTTCTCCACAACTTTGTCCCTGACCTGTTTGGAGAGCTCCTTGGTCTTCGTGGTGTCGCTTGCTAGTGGAGCCCCTTGCTCAGTGGTGTTAAAGACTCTAGGGCCTTTCAGACAGGTGTATATATTGTTGCACAATATATTTTTTAGGGGCTTCATAGCAAAGGGGGTGAATACATATGCACGCACCCCTTTTACATTTACACATAAAAAAAACATTTGAAACAAGTTATTTTTTCCACTTCACCAATAAAGACTATTTTGTGTATGTCCATTACATGAAATCCAAATAAAAATATATTTAAATTACAGGTTGTAATGCAACAAAATAGGAAAAATGGCAAGGAGAGTGAATACTTTTGCAAGGCACTGTATATAGGGCAGCAGCCTCTAAGGTGCAGGGTTAAGTAACCTGATGGTAGCCAGCCAGTGATGACTATTTAACAGTCTGATGGCTTTGAGACAGAAGCTGTTTTTCAGTCTCTCAGTCCCAGCTTTGATGCACCTGTACTGACCTCACTTTCTGGATGATAGCGGGGTGAACAGGCCATAGCTCGGGTGGTTGATGTCCTTGTGGATCTTTTTGGCCTTCCTATTACATCGGGTGCTGTAGGTGTCCTGGAGGGCAGGCAGTGTGGGCCAGATGGATTGCCAGATTAATTAATAAATATGACTTTAATGTTTTCTATGCTCAGTCTGAAATGTTAAGGACAATCCCAAGAAGATTAGATTTATGTCAAAATTCTGAATGTAAAGCATTTTTTTTATTTAAATGATGAGCCCGCTGACGTGTCTATTTCAGGGTTTAGTATAGCAACATTATGAGATTTTACAAACATTTTATATTTATAATAATTTAATTAGTTTGGAGGGAACATGATCATTGGGTAAATGCAGATTTTTTTTACCAAGTATCTTTTATAATCGTATTCAGACAACTTCCATATTGTCTGTGATAGGAATGAAGATAAATGGTGTCCAAATCAGACATAAATGGACAATAAGAAAAGCGTTTTAATGCCTGAGGTGGGAAAATATGTTTTCATGAAGGTTTAATATTTACTTAATGTTGTGTTCAGAAAATGCATTCATTCTATTAAAAAAAAGTTTTTTTTAAATTTTTATTAAATATTACAGCATCCCAAGAATGATCTATATATGAAAAATGATTGCCTAAACATTAACAATGATTCATATTTGTTCATATTTAAGGGACATTTGCATTACATATGTCCCAAGGTCAAATAAATCTCTCCAATGCAAATTACTGTATATGGAATACATATTGGCTTAGAGCAAGACCTATTCTGGGTGAAACAGTAAAAGTATTGTCAGGAATATTCAGTAGGATCGATGGAATGTATATTATATGGTGTTATTTCATGGGGCTCTGTTTAATACGGAGTGTTGCCGTCCTTTTCCTCCACCCATTCCATTGGACTCCGAATCACGTCACATATGGCTTAATGCACTACAGAAAACCACAGTGCAGGGCATGCTCACTGAATTAAAGGGAAACTACAGTTAAAAAAATTTAAGTTTCTTAGATTTTTCCCAGACCTCAAAAGTTATCCCCTGATGCGGTTTCTGCATTGTTGTGACAAACAGAAAATCCAATGTTTTTTTATTAAAAATGTGTTATTTTTTTGTTTTTGTTGAATAAAACTGAAGTAGAGGCAAACAATAAAAATTGATTTTAAAAGGCCCTTCCAAAGTTTATTTTGTTGCTTTTTACACTTTAGAGTGGGTGCATCCTGCAGCACAGCATTTTGGGGGAAGTTGAGGTCAGGTCCAATATTCACTATTCACCCAAGAGGGAAAGAGGTTGGGCCATCCTAGAAAAGTTTTATTGATATTTAATATAATATACACAATTTAGCAGAGACTTTTATCCAAAGCAACTTACAGTCATGCATGAATACATTTTTCCATATGGGTGGTCCCATGAATCGAACCCAATATAATGGAATTGCATTGCTCTACCAAGATGCATGACAGGGTTAAATGCTTTGTGAAGCCTCAATTTAATATGATTTCTAAGGTCATATTGACATAGTGGGTTGTCATATTTGACATTGGTGGTTATGTCACACAGTTATGCCACATTTATGAACCCTTTATAAAGCATAACATACTGTTATAGATGATTTGTAACACATTTATGTAGTCTCTATGAAGGCTTTATGAAGCCGTCCAGTACCATCGTTTGACACCTTCTGGAAACAAAAGATACTCTACAGGAATGACGGAGTCCATCCAAATCATCTTGGCTCCTGGACTCCGTCCACGCATTTCAAGGCTGCGTTGAAACAATGACTGGTAAATGATCCAATACCAGCTCAGTTAATCCCTATCATTGTGACAATGAGTTGTCATAATGCTGCATCAAATGTACATCATCTTAGGGGCATTGGCAAACACAATGTACCCCTAATTGAACCGAATACATCTGTTAATCTTACAGCTTTTGTAAGAAGTAATCATGAACCTATAAACTAGAGTTACACTGTTAGCACTGAGGCGGTGTGCAATAGTAGGAAGACCACTTTATGCAGCTCCCCCTGTACTATCAGCTCGAATGTAAATAACATGAGTAAGTCTACCTCTGACAACCTTCCCAGTAAAGCATTAAAAACAATCAAGCAACCCAGAAAAGTGATAAAATACTCCATATTAAAACCTCTTGCAGCTCCCCCCCTACTTTGTGCAATTTCCGCCTGAAGACATACCCAAATCTAACAGCCTGTAGCTCAGGCACAGAACCAAGGATATGCATATTCTTGGTACCATTTGAAAGAAAACACTCTGAAGTTTGTGTAAATGTGAATTGAATGTAGGATAATAACACACAATAGATCTGGTTTAGATCAAACAATGAAAAAAAACATACACTTTTTATTTTTATTTTTGTATCATCATCTTTAAAATGAACAAGATAAAACAAACATTCAGATAGGAGGATGGGGACAATTTCAGTGAAAAATATAAGAGGGCAACAGTACTTGTGCAAAGTTGCAGAATGATAACTTCCAAAATTAGTGTGCTTACATGACATTTATCATGAAGTCACCCAGGTGTCCCACACAAGTAGCCCAAATGTACCCAAGTGGCCAAATTGGTGAAGGTATACATTTTGAAACAAATAACTATATACAAAATACCAAAATGGTATTCTAACACCCCCCCCTCCCCCAAAAAAAAATTTGAGAAAAATAAATGAAAAAATATTTTACAAAAATGGAAAAAATAATAATTATTGATTAAAAAACATGAAAAAAATATATATACACATTTACATAATAACATGTGTAACTATTTACACACTTTCAATATTTCGAGGTCCCTCAGTCCTCTATCAAATCAAATCTATTTATATAGCCTCAGCCTAAAACCCCAAACAGCAAGCAATGCAGGTGTAGAAGCACGGTGGCTAGGAAAAACTCCCTAGAGAGGCAAAAACCTAGGAAGAAACCTAGAGAGGAACCAGGCTATGAGGGGTGGCTAGTCCTCTTCTGGCTGTGCAGGGTGGAGATCACAGTGGTTGTAGAGGGTGCAACAGGACAGCACCTCAAGAGTAAAAATCAACAGTTTAGGGTTCCATAGCCGCAGGCAGAACAGTTGAAACTGGAACAGCGGCAAGGCCAGGTGGACTGGGGACAGCAAGGAGTAATCATGACGGGTAGTCCTGACGCGTGGTCCTAGGGCTCAGGTCCTCTGAGATAGAGAAAGAGAGAATTAGAGAGAGCATACTTAAATTCACACAGGACACCGGATAAGACTCCCATTCGGAGTCAGTGTCACTGTGAAAGAAAATGTTCAGTTAGAATAGTTTCACATATGAGCCCTGTATCAACAGGTATAATAAAGAGATATATATAGAGAGTTGAAGGTTGAATATATTATTATATTATTATTACCTGCTAGATCTACTGTCTCTTTTATATTATGACATTTCAGCTAGATCTACTGTCTCTATTATATTATGACAGACCAGCTAGATCTACTGTCTTTATTATATTACAACAGACCAGCTGTATCTACTGTCTCCATTTCACTTTGGCCATTGATGTGGTCCTGCCCTCTCCTCAACAGCCTCAAATAGGCTATTTCATGTGGGTTGGGGTGGGGCGGCAGACACATGCATCTCACATTTCATGACATTAAATGTTTATTTATTGCTTCTAAAATAAAATCACAAATAATATTATATATTAATAATTTCAAACAAGGGCATTAGCATGATAAGAACTTACCAGTCCAAAACGATGTCCTCTCCCGTTCAAAAAATATTCCTCCACAATCGCTAAATGAAGCGTCTTACAACAATCTCTGTCTCGCCTTCCCAATCAATTTATTCTAAAGTTGTGTGTACATCTGTATATCTAGACTTGACTTCGTCGCCATAATGATTGATATATAAACATCTGAATCTGCGCCTTCACAAAACAATGCAATGCGCAATATGTGTTTCTCCTTCCGGTATGAAAAGTCAATAGCGCATGACTCTCTTTATGCTGGAGCTTACTACATGGGTTGGTCTTGCAACACATAAACATGGCGTATTGTCATTTAGCTCAGCTCATTGGCTATCTACCCAGCTAGATTTAAAGACGATCAGTGGTCATTTGGTTAAAAGACAGTTAATCAACGAAACAGTGGGCAAATCATTGGTGCACAATGAGGTCTTCAAATCGGTTTCTTTCAGTCAATACGTCCTGCGAAATGGCCCATCAGGCTTGATTGTGTTACAAACGAACCAGTTGATTGCAGTGAAACCAAACAATGACTGGAAAAGTCCCGTTCTGTGTGGGTGATTTACCTGGAATGTGTCGTCGAAAATGGAATGAGACGGAATTCACTACACAAGCGGTTCACAAAATGTTTCATGTTAGATTATAAAAACGGATTTTATCAAACAAAAGATCATTCATTGTGTAACAATGAGCATTGGAATTGCAAACAGACGAAGATCGTCAAAGGTAAATGATTTTTTTTATTGCAGTTTGTGATTTTGTTGAACCTGTGCTGGTTGAAATAGATGTTTTTATGGGGCTCTATGCTCAGATAATCGCATCGTATTCTTTCGCAGTAAATCATTTTTAAAATCTGACAACACAGTTGGATTAGCAAGATTCTAGGCTTTCGATACATGTGAGACACTTGTATTTTCATGAATGTTTAATGTGACTATTTATGTAGCGATCACCGTATGTTGTGGAATTTCAGCCCGCTAGCGGGTTCCGTGCGCAGAGAGGTTAGGTTAGGTTAGCCTAAGAAACAAGGTCCATGAAGTCAATAACTTGCTTGTAACAGATGACATTCATATTCTGACTATCTCTGAAACTCACTTCGATAATACCTTTGATGATACAGTGGAAGCAATACATGTTCATAACGTCTACAGAAAAGTCAGAAATGCCAACGGAGGCGGTGTTGCGGTCTATATTCAGAACCACATTCCTGTAAAGCTTAGAGACGATCTAATGTTAAATACTGTTGAAGTAATATGGCTACAGGTTCATCAGCTTCACCTAAAGCCCATTCTTGTGGGACGCTGCTATAGACCACCAAGTGCTAACAGTCAGTATCTGGACAATATGTGTGAAATGCTTGATAATGTATGTGATATCAACAGGGAAGTATATTTTCTGGGTGATTTAAATATTGACTGGCTGTCATCAAGCTGCCCACTCAGGGAAAAAAGTCACACTGTGACCAGTGCCTGCAATCTGGATCCGTTGTCAGTCAACCTACCAGGATACTTACAAACAGCACAGTAATGAAATCATCAACATGTATTGATCACGTCTTTACTAACGCTGCAGATATTTGCTCTGAAGCAGTATCCAAATCCATAGGATGTAGTGATCACAATATAATAGCCATATCTAGGAAAACCAAAGTTCCAAAGGTTGGGCCTAATATAGTGTAACAATGAGCATTGAGGTCACACGAGCAAGAGGTCACACGAGAAGTTTTGTAGTAATTCATATGTTGATGATGTAAAGAATATTTGCTGGTCTGTGGTGTGTAATGAGGAGCAACCAGACACTGCACTTGACACATTTATGCAACTACTTATTCCAGTTACTAATAAGCACTCAACCATTAAGAAAATGACTGTAAAAACTGTTAAATCCACTTGGATTGATGAGGAACTGAAAAAGTGTATGGTTGAGAGGGATTAGGCAAAAGGTATGGCAATTAAGTCTGGCAGCCCAACTGATTGGCAAATATTCTCCAAATTAAGAAATCATGTGACTAAAGTAAATAAAAAATAAAAATAAACTACACTATGAAACAAAGGTAAATTATATAAAGAATAATAGTAAAAAGCTTTGGGGCACCTTAAAACTTATTTGGGGAACCCCCCCTTCTTCTCAATTTCCCCCTAAAGACATACCCTAATATGCCTGTAGCTCAGGGCCAGAAGCAAGGATATGCATATTCTTGGTATCATTTGAAAAGAAACACGCTGAATTTTGTGGAAATGTACATTTAATGTAGGAGAATATAACACAATAGATCTGGTAGAAGAAAATACAAGGAAATAAACATACGTTTTCTGTTTTTTATTGTTGCTGCATCATCTTTCAAATGACCAAGAACATCCAAACATACAGATAGGATACTGGGGATGATTTGAATGAAGAATATAAGATGGCAACAATATCCGAGCAAAGTTTTAGACAGATAACTTTAAAAATGAGCGAGCTACATGACATTGAGCATGAAGTAACCCAGGTGTCCCACACAAATGTACCCAAATGTACCCAAGTGGCCGAATTGGTACAGTGATACATTTTGAAGGAAATAACTAAAAATATATAAAAAAATATTTAAAAATAAATAAATAATAATAATTCAACATAAACAAATAACAAGGGTAACTATTTACACATTTTCAATTTACAATATTGTGAAGACCCTCAGTCCTCTACACAATATTGTGCTGCTGGTGCCATGGTCCATAGCAGTCTCTTTCTGCTGTAAAGCAGAGGCTTACTGAACAGGTGGTGCAGCTGATGGGGCATTTCCTGTGACAAAGGGCACAACGACGTCTCCCTACTGTGCCCTTTCTGCCCTGAGGCACATTCATGCCTGCAGAGATGAATCTGGGTAGGTGGACACCACTGGTTGGAGCAGAAGGGACAGAGGTAGAGGGGACAGAAGGTGCTGCAGTGGACTTGCTGTAGCTAGCAAGCTCCTCGATGAGCAGCTCCCTGAAGGCTAGCTGTGAGATGAGGGCATGTCGTTCACCTTTGTTTTTGGAAAGCCCACTCTGTTTGTCCGAATGGTGCCACAAGCCCACACATCCCACTTCCTCACCTCTGTAAACAGGGTAGGGCTAGTGTAGAAGTTATCCACAAACAGTTTGTAGCCCTTCCCCAGCAGTTAAATCCAATAACTCCATAACGGAATCATAACTCAGTCCATTACCGGTAGCAAAACTGAAAGATTCATCTTCCTGAAGCAACTCGGTCTCGCTTTCTCTATCAATTTCCTCTATAATTTGCGTTAAATCTGTATACCTAGACTTTGTTTTAGCTTTTCCTGATTTATTCGCCATAATTTAAATATATAAACTTGCTGAAAATACTATTGACTATGTACTGCTATGCGTTACACTCGTGGCTCCGTCAAGTAGGATTTGCAATGGCGAATGAACCTCTTTTACGCCAGAGTTTACGACAAAGGCTGGTCTTTGAACGTATAACCATTACATATTGCCGTTTACCTCAGCTCATTGGCTATCTTCCAAGCTAGATTTCAAGATGATCAGTGGTCATTGGACCAAAATACAGTCAATCAACGATAGACCGGTCCTACCATTGGTGCGTAATGAGGTCATTGATTGGTGTCTTCAAATCGGTTTGTTTCGGTCAATACATCCCAGGAAAATAACCATCAAGTATGGTTGTGTTAGTAACAACCAGAGGATTGCATTGAAACCAACCATGACTGGATAAACTTTTGTTTAGTGTGTGTAATTACCACAAACTCTTCGTCCAAAGTTGAATGAGACGGAAATCACAACGCAAGCGGTTTACAAATGTTTCGTGTTAGGCTATAAAAATGGATGTTATCAAACAAAACGAACATTGACTGTGTAGTTAGGACACTTGGCATTGCCACCCAAGGAAGATCTTCAAAGGTAAGCGATTTATTTTACTGTTATTTCTGACTTTCGTGACGCTAATGTTTGGTTGGAAAATGCTAGTAATACTTGTGTGTGCGTGGCACCGTCCTCAGAAAATCGCATGTTTGCTTTCAAAGTAATGCCCTTTTGAAACCTGACACAGCGGCTGGATTAATAAGACGTTCATCTTTTAAATGATGTAAGATACATGTATTTACAAGAATGTTTACTACAACAAATGGTGTATTTAGAATGTTAGCGCTCTGCAGTTTCACAGGATGTTGGCCTGGTGGGACGTAGCGTCTCACCTACCCTAGAGAGGTTAAATGAAATTTTTGGGAAAAAGGTCAAGTCGGCTCCTTCATTCATTGAATCAGATGGCTAATTCATCACAAAGCCCACTGACATTGCAACTACTTTAATGACTTTTTCATTGGCAAGATAAGCAAACTTAGGGATGACATGCCAGCAACAAACGCTGACACTACACATCCAAGTATATTGGACCAAATTATGAAAGACAAGAATTGTACTTTTGAATGCCATAAAGTCAGTGTGGAAGAAAAATATTGTTGTCTATCAACAATGACAAGTCATGGGGTCTGACAATCTGGATAGAACATTAATAGCAGACGATATTGCCACTCCTATTTGCCACATCTTCAATTTAAGCCTGCTAGAGAGTGTGTGCCCTCAGGCCTGGAGGGAAGCTAAAGTCATTCCGCTACCCAAGAATAGTAAAGCCCCCTTTACTGGCTCAAATGGCCGACCAATCAGCTTGTTACCAACCCTTAGTACTTCTGGAAAAATGGTATTTGACCAGATACAATGCTATTTCACAGTAAACAAATTGACAACAGACTTTCAGCATGCTTATAGGGAAGGACACTCAACAAGCACAGCACTTACACAAATTACTGATTGGCTGAGAGAAATTGATGATGCAATGATTGTGGGGGCTGTCTTGTTCGACTTCAGTGCAGCTTTTGACATTATCGATCATAGTCTGTTGCTGTAAAAACGTATGTGTTATGACATTACACCCCCTGCTATTATGTGGATAAAGAGTTACTTGTCTAACAGAACACAGAAGGTGATCTTTAATGGAAGCCTCTCAAATATAATCCAGTTAGAATCAGGAATTCCCAGGGTAGCCGTTTACGCCCTTTGTTTTTTTTTCAATTTTTACTAACGACATGCCACGGACGATAAACTGGCTTAATTTTGCTGGACCCCAGGAAGAGTAGGTGCTGCTTTGGCAGCAGCTAATGGGATTCAATAATAAATATACATATAAATATAAATAAGCTGCGAGTAATTTTAAGCGGGACCATTTGGGTCAGTTATGCCGTTATTTTTGGTTACCCTTGATTTTATTCAGGTACTAAACTATGTCAAATATGTCTTGAATAAACTATGCTTTCCAAGCGACCCAAAAATATCAGAGTGAAATATTTTGTTTTTCATATTTACATAAATTGTCAGGCAATTCCGACAGTTCCTCTATAAGACTCCCCAAAGCTGTCGTTTTTTGAATTGCATTTTCCCAGCTGTGTGTGTGTGTGTGTGTGTGTGTGTGTGTGTGTGTGTGTGTGTGTGTGTGTGTGTGTGTGTGTGTGTGTGTGTGTGTGTGTGTGTGTGTGTGTGTGTGTGCGTGTGTGTGCATGCATGCGTGTTTCGCAACGGCTGGCAGCTCTTGTAATTTGTCACTTTTCCCTCTTAGACAATAATTATTGGCTCTTCCAGACACTGAAGGATTGTGGGTTTGTTTGGGGCCTCTTTGACTCTCCGGTAAGCGCACATTCATCCCTGTCACTCAGAGTGAAAGAGAGAGAGAGAGAGGGTAGAGAGATGGAGGGGGACAGAGAGGGAGAGAGAGATGGGGTAGAGAGGGAGAGATCGAAAGAGTGGTAGAAAGAAAAGGGAAAGAGAAAGGAGAGAAAGAGGGAGACTACCACATAATGTGATCATTATCTGTCAATGTGCCGCTGTAGAAAATATCACAGAGAGGCGCAGCGAGTCAACAATGAGTATTTAAAACGCATTTCTTATTTATTAAATATATCACACAAAGACGATCCTGGAAGGGGCCTTTTATACTGCCTGTCCTTTCATTGGCCTCCCCCGTTCCTCTGTCTCTCTCTTTCTTTCTTTCTCTCACACACAAATGCCCCAACGCACACACACATTCGGAAACTATTCAGACCCCTTGACGCATTCCACATTTTGTTACATTTCAGCCAGATAAAATTGATTAAATATATTTTTTTCCTCATCAATCTACACACAATACGCCATAATGACAAAATAAAAACGGGTTTTTAGAAATGTTTAAAACTGAAACTGTTCGATCGGGTTCAAGTCCGGGCTCTGGCTGGGCCACTCACGAAGATTCAGAGACTTGTCCCGAAGCCACTCCTGCATTGTCTTGGCTGTGTGCTTAGGGTCATTGTCCTGTTGGAAGGTGAACCTTCACCCCAGTCTGATGTCCTGAGCATTCTGGAGCAGGTTTTCATCTAGGATCTCTCTGTACTTTAGTCCGTTCATCTGTCCCTAGATCCTGACTAGTCTCCCATTCCTCCCCACAGCATGATGCTGCCACCACTATGCTTCACCGTAGGGATGGTGCCAAGGTTTCCTCCAGACGTAACACTTGACATTCAGGCCAAAGAGTTCAATCTTGGTTTCATTAGACCAGAGAATCTTGTTTCTCATGGTCTGGGAGTCCTTTAGGTGTCACATTCTGACCTTAGTTTATTTTTTATGTCTTTGTGTTAGGTTGGTCAGGGCGTGAGTTGGGGTGGGTTGTCTATGTTCCTTTTCTAGGTAATATTTTCTACGTGTTTGGCCTAGTATTGTTCTCAATCAGAGGCAGGTGTCGTTTGTTGTCTCTGATTGAGAATCATACTTAGGTAGCCTTTTCCCACCTGTGTTTTGTGGGTGATTATTTTCTGTTTAGGTTGTTTCCCTGACAGAACTGTGCGCTTTCGTTTTCTCTGTTTGTCATTTTGTATGAGTGTTTTTTTGTGAACATTAAATATGAACAATTTCCACGCTGTGCTTTGGTCTCATTCCAACGACGATCGATACATTAGGTGCCTTTTGGCAAACTCCAAGCGGGCTGCATTTTATTGAGGAGTTGCTTCTGTCTGGCCACTCTACCATAAAGGCCTGATTGGTGGAGTGCTGCAGAGATGGTTGTCCTTCTGGAAGGTTCTCTCATCTCCATAGAGGAACTATGGAGCTCTGTCAGAGTGACCATTGGGTTCATGGTCATCTCCCTGACCAATGCCCTTTTCCCCTGATTGATCAGTTTGGCCGGATGACCAGCTCTAGGAAGAGTCTTGGTGGTTCTAAACGTCTTCCATTTAAGAATGATGGAGACCACTGTGTTCTTGGGAACAGTCGGTGCTTCTTGGGATCTTCAATTACCTTATAAAGACTGTTGTGTGCCTTTCCAAATCATGTCCAATCAGTTGAATTTACCACAGGTGGACTACAATCAAATTGTAGAAACCTCTCACGGATGATCAATGGAAACAGGATGCACCTAAGCTCAATTTTGAATCTCATAGCAAAGTGTCTGAATTCTTGTGTAAATAGGATATTTCTTGAAGAGGGACATCAGAGGGGTACTACTTCTCTGTAACTTCAGTACACACATACTGTAGTAAAAGTATTCACTTGTGATTGACAGCTAGGATAGAACTGATCATTAAGGAGATGATTGTGGACTACAGGAAAAGGAGGACTCAGCACGCCCCCATTCTCATCGACGGGGCTGTAGTGGAGCAGGTTGAGGGCTTCAAATTCCTTGGTGTCCACATCACCAACAAACTATCATGGTCCAAACACACCAAGACAGACGTGAAGAGGGCACAACAAAGCCTATTCCCCCTCAGAAGACTGAAAATGTTTGGCTTCTTAACATCTTCTACCCCCAAGCCATAAGCCTCCTGAACAGACTCCTGAACGGCTACCCAGACTATTTGCATTGTTGTCGTCCCTCACCCCTTCTTTTACGCTGCTGCTACTCTCTTATTATCTATGCGTAGTCACTTTACCTCTACCTACATGTACATATTACCTCTATTACTTCGACAAACCTGTACCCCCGCACATTGATTCTGTACCGATACCCCCTGTATATAGCCTCGCTACTGTTGTTTTACTGCTGCTCATTAAATATTTGTTATTTGTCTATTTTTCTATTTCAATGTTTTATTTTTTACTAATATTTTTTTTTTACTTAGCACTTATTTTTCTTAAGGGCTTGTAAATAATCGTTTCACTTTAAGGTCTACCACTGTTGTATTTGGTGCATGTGACAAAGAAAACATTTGATTTGATTTGAGATGAAAAATACAAATAGAAATAATTAGGTGAGAATTTCATTACTCTCTGGCTCAGGTCCACTTCATCAAATTTACTTATAAAGCCCTTTAACATCAGCAGATGTCACAAAGTGCTTATACAGAAACCCAACCTAAAACCCCAAACAGCAAGCAATACAGATGTAGAAGGCTAGGAAAAACTCCCTAGAAAGACGGGAACCTAGGAAAAAGAGGAACCAGGCTCTGAGGTGTGGCCAGTCCTCTTCTGGCTGTGCCAGGTGGAGATTGTAAGAGTACCAGATCGTTCTTCAAGATGCTCACTTGAGTGTATCATATAGTTATAATCACTGTCTAAAATAATTGGAGGGGGAATGCAGAGTTGAGATGATAAGAGCCTTGAGAAATTGAATATGAACTCGTCGTGTCCTAATGTGATCGTGTAAACATCTCGTGATCAACAGCAGTGTTTCTGTTGTCAGATGAATGGCACAAGGCCGCCAGAAAACTCACACACACACAGTGATACCCTCAGGGTAGGAAAACACATTGACATTTGAGTCATTTAGCAGATGCTCTTATCCAGAGCGGCTTATAGTTAGTGAATTCATCTTAAGATTGCTAGGTGGGACAACCCCATCACAGTCACTGTAAGTACATTTTCCCTCAATAAAGTAGCTATCAGAGAAGTCAGAGCTAGTAAAGGGGAGGGGGGGGGGGTCGGGGTGAGCAGGGGGTACGAAGGGGGGTTGCTGTGGGTTTATTTAAGATACTCTTTGAAGAGGTAGGGTTTACGATGTTTTCAGAGAGTGGGCAGGGACTGATGTCCTAGCTTCAGGGGGAACTGGTTCCACAATTGGGGTGCCAGGACAGAGATGGGATTGGACTGGGCTGAGCGGGAGCTGCACTCCCGTAGAGGTAGGAGGGCCAAGAGACCAGAGGTGGCAAAACTGAGTGCTCGGGTTTGTAATGCCCAGCACAGGAGACGAGAAGCAGGTAGAAGGAGTAATCCATTTAATACAGACAGACATGCAACAGAACAGGAACTGCGTCTGGACATAAAGAAGACACGACAAACAATACTACTACAGGGAACAACACAGAGGAGCAGACATATACACAGGGGTAATCAACACAGTGAGGGAGTCCAGGTAAGTCCAATGAGCGCAGCTGCGCGTAATGATGTTAACAGGTGAGTATAATGACAGGTAGCCTGGCGCCCCCTCGAGCGCCAGGGAGGGGGAGCGGGAGCAGGAGTGCCAGGGTTGGGGTGTAGGGTTTGAGCATAGCCTGAAGATAGGGATACACACACATACACACAGTATGATCTCCTTTTCTCAAGTGGCTGTCAACATCTCCACTTAATGTGAACTCCCACGAAGGAAATTATTATTTCATCAATTCATTGTCATTGTTTAATCATAAACTGATCAAATATCATTAGTTTGGTTGGAACTGTTCAACTCTCAACACTAAACTCACTCAAGCAAAAACACAGTCAAGCAAACACTCACCTTCTCTCTCTCTCTCTCTCTCTCACACACACACACACACACACACACACACACACACACACACACACACACACACACACACACACACACACACACACACACACACACACACACATGCCAATAACAATTTGTGCTGTGCCCCATTGGCCAGTTTGGGTTGTGCAAAACAGCAACAAAACAAAAAACAACAACAACAATCACTATCGTAACTGATAACCGCAGCAGCTGCTGGCAGCGAGAGGAAAGAAGAGGGCATTGGGAGGGTATGTTTGTGTGTGTTGTGGTGGGGAATGTTGTTATTTTGCCAGGACTAATTAGCCGTCTTTGTTTGTTGGTCTGGTCCTGACGCTTTCTTCTGGCCAACATAATAAACTGGGATTAGAGGAGAGGAGAGGCCATTATTAAAAGCCTTCTCTCACTTCTGGGCCATTGTAACATAGGCAGTGTAAGTGAGGTGGGGGGGAGGAGGAGAGAAGAGGGAAAGGGAGAGAGAGCAGCGAATAGAATGAATCATATCTGGACCAGATGAGGCAGCATTGTGTCACTCAAACTTTCCCCCAATCTCCACTCTGATTGGTCAGACGGATATCTCCACAGCAAGTACGGACGGCTAGAATTCACATCATGGCACAAAGCAACAGAGCTTACTCAGAGTGCTGACACACACACACACACACACACACACACACACACAAAGCCCCGGCATTCTCTGACAGTGAAATCCATATTATTTATGTTAAATACTCTGTCAGTCTGGGACTGATATACAGTATCAATATTGGTGTGTTTGTCTGTATGGATACAATATATATTGTTTTAAAGGATGGACACACACACACACACACACACACACCCACACACACACACACACAGGTTGTAAAAAAGTGGCTGGTAGTGGGTGAATTATTAATGAAGTGTGTGCCACCTCTGGCCTACACAACACTGTCCACCCATGACCACGTCCAGGTCTGAGCTTAACAACTACAGTGTAAAGACATGAATACAAGACAGGAGATCACTGATACACTGAGGCCTGGGTCTGGGGGGAGTTAGAGGACTTTATTAAATTATTTCCTGCTCTGACTTTAACGTTTTGAGTTAGACTGATGGGAGCACAGGAGCTGTCTCCTCTTTCAGACTCCTGCCTGCTGAAATGACCTGCGTGAGTATGTGCTGAAATATAATCACAGAAATGGAGGGTGACATTTTGACAACCACTGTCACCATATCACTTGAATATTCCCTGTAGCCATTTTCAAAACAAGGTTGGGTTGCAACAGGTACACATTGCCCTTCATGGACAATGAAAGAAGTATTGAGTTGAGTTAATTATTGCCGTGCAATGACATGTTTTGAAATACGTGTTGTGCTGTACTGCACGTACTCCTGTAGCAGCTAGATGGTCTTTACCATTCGGCCATCAGATTTGCCACAAATGCTCCTTATAGGCACATCACTGCACTCTATACTCCTCTGTAAACTGGTCATCTCTGTATACCTGTCGCAAGACCCACTGGTTGATGCTTATTTATAAATCCCTCTTAGGCCTCACTCCCCCCTATCTGAGATATCTACTGCAGCCCTCATCCTCCACATACAACACCCGTTCTGCCAGTCACATTCTGTTAAAGGTCTCTAAAGCACACACATCCCTGGGCTGCTCCTCTTTTCAGTTTGCTGCAGCTAGCGACTGGAACGAGCGGCAACAAACACTCAAACTGGACCGTTTTATCTCCATCTCTTCATTCAAAGACTCAACCATGGACACTCTTACTGACAGTTGTGGGTGCTTCGCGTGATGTATTGTTGTCTCTACCTTTTTGCCCCTTGTTCTGTTGGGGCAAAAATGTGTGCCCAATAATGTTTGTACCATGTTTTGTGCTGCTACCATGTTGTGCTGCTGCCATGTTGTATTGCTACCATGTTGATGCCATGTTGAGTTGCTACTATGCTGTTTTGTCATGTGTTGCTGCCATGCTATGTTGTTGTCTTAGGTCTCTTTTTATGTAGTGTTGTCGCTCTTGTCGTGATGTGTGTTTTGTTCTATATATGGACACACCCATACTACATATATATATGTAGTCCCAGACCCTGTCCCCGCAGGAGGCCTGCGTGGGTAACTAGCAAATTTTATTTAACCTTTAGTTAAATAAAGGTTCAATAAAAATTCAAAATAAAATACTTGGAGTTGTACAGTCATTTTTGAGCTGTCAAATTTATATAAGGAGAGTAGTTGTGTCAAATAAATAGATACTATAGCTAGATACAGCATTTCACTTTGAATGTCTACTTAGACTGGACTGCTCTGGACTCAGACCGGAGATATCTATCAACGATGCCAGTGCTATTAGAGACTGTCAAATTAATATGAATTAATAAATATAACTTGTTATGCTCAGTAGAGTCAGCTGTGATAGGTACAGGATTCTTGTCTTTGTACCATCTCTCACAGCCCACTTTTGAATTAAATAAATAAAAACACTTGATTAATTTCCTCTCTGATACTTCACAGTGAATCATGAAACAAACTCAAAAGTGGAGACAAGGCTCCTCTCTCACGTTCTCTCTCACTCCCTCTCCTATTTGCCTGCTGTGTGCTTTACACACATTCGTCAACTCTTTCTCCCTACATATCTTTGAAGGTCTCTTTTTTTGTGCGGTATTTTCCTCTCTCTCTCTCTCCGTCTCACCCTTTCTTTCTGACTGTCCTTCGCTCTTACTCTTTCTTCGTATCACTCTCTCACTCCTCTAACCTCTTTTCCCTTTTTCTCTTTCTTCCTCTCCTTTTGACCCCCCCCCCCCCCCCCCCCCCCGTCTCTCCGCTCTGTTCCATCAGACACGGTTAGATGGTGACAGCCATTCAATTGGATAATTAACACCAATTTAATGCTCGTTACCCTCAATGCATTTGTCTCGTTTGATTTGTAATCATGAGGCGTTTTCAAAGGATAACATGTTTATATCTGTGTAGCGCTCTCTTTGTGGTGGCTTTATCAGTGCCATTGATTTAAACCTACAGAGAAAGCAGGAGTTATATGACAGTCTATTATCATAAATTAATGTACTCTACTTGCCTGTGCATCAGATTATGTCTGTTCATTTCCTCGAAATAGAATACAATCTATTGTATTTGCACATCTTCCTTTTGGAGGTTTGCGTTGTCATTTAGACAAAATAATTTCTCTCTTTCCTTTTTTTTCTAAGCTGTTTCTTTAAATATGTTCCTGGCTGTTTGTTGTACTTAGGTCATTTAATTAGCCGGTAAAGTGACTATAAAGACATATTACGGTCAAATTCCAGCCTCTGGGATAAATAAATATGTTCTACTTGTACAACTTCAGATGTGTCATTTGTCTCCAGGGGAATACAAAGCACTTGGTGAAATGCTGCCCCGATCTCTTCTAACACTGTTTTAATAGTGTTTGTTTTGTTTTCCATCCACAGTGCAATTTCACCACCTGCATGTACAGGTAACTGTCAAAATAACGGAAACACCCAGAAAAAGTGTTTAATAGGGTGTTGAGACACCAAGAGCTGCCAGAACAGCTTCAATGCACCTTGGCATAGATTCTACACATGTCTGGAACTCTATTGGAGGGATGCGACACCCTTCTACCACGAGAAATTCTATTATTGTTGTTAATGGTGGTGGAAAACAGTTACATAATTAAATTATATCTGGTCTAAGGTCTAACGTTTATATCCAATGATAAACCATTGAATTAATTAGCCTACTGTCTAATATCAGGACAAAGTTGGTGTGAATGTTTTAAATTTAAATACGGATATTTAGTTCAAGTTAGACACACAGTTGACTTTTTATCCAGAATACCTTCAGAATTCTCATGTGCTGTCTCCAGTTACATTCATATTTTAATTAAATGGTCACAGCTTCTTCGTCCTTTACTTGACCCCTGTTGAGAAAAAACAATCCCATCCACCCATTCTCTATCACTCCTCAGCAACCCATCCCTCCATCCACCCATTCTCTATCACTCCTCAGCAACCCATCCCTCCATCCACCCATTCTCTATCACTCCTCAGCAACCCATCCCTCCATCCACCCATTCTCTATCACCTCAGCAACCCATCCCTCCATCCACCGCTCTGTCCACAGTCTTCCAGCTCTGAGCTCATGTACATAGACACAGTCAGTCAGTCAATCAAAGACGTATCTAAATTGAAAGCAGAACATCTCATTTGAGACAACGACTGTGTTTCAAATGACTCAAACTATTCCATATAGTCCAATACAGTACTTATGGCAAGAGCCATAGAGGGTGTAGTGTATCACGCTAATGCCTCAAGCATTGGGTCAGATTAGTAACTCAGATAGTAGGACACAACCTTGTCTAGGAGTTTGGAGAGATTCACACCTGAGTTTCACACCTGAGTTTGAAGAGATTCACACCAGACTAACCCTAACCCATTTCCACTTTACTTTCCTGACAACGTTACCATCACTCCTACCAGAACGGCAGTTCTACCTGCTTATTATTGACCGTTGTTTTGTCCCTGTAGAGAACTATAAAAGTGTGTGTGCATGTGCCTGTGCCTGGCTAGATTTCTTTGAGTTTGGCTAACTCAATGCTGTCTATGGCTATGTATGTCAGTATAGTCCAGGTGATATGTGCCAAATTTTAGATGCCGTTCATTTTTTTAAAATAAAAGCATGAAACTTGGTACACTTGTATAGCTTGGGGTCCTGAACATTTTCAGAAAGGGAGCCATTGCAAAAATACCTCCTGGTGGCTGTGGTGGACATTTTTCTATTCCTGATGTTTGACGATCAAAGATTACAATGGCGCCATGTACAACATCATAAACTATTCAGGTTATTATATAATGGTGGACTGCCACAGTAGCCATGGAAGGAAATGTCTGTCTGTGGCATAGAGCCATAGTGGTCTGCTACTGTCTTCTTGCCCCTGGTTGTGAAAGTGGATACTGTGTGTAAATTCACGGAACACAGGAAGGGCATTTGATTTCTCTGGACCCAGGGACTTCAAGGGGTGATTTCATTTGCAAGTATGTACCTCAAGTGCTTGCTGGTCCCAAATGCCACCCACCACTCCTCAAATTAAATTTCAGAAGGGAACATTTTCAGTTTCGAGCAATTCACAATTCTCTTTTATGATTGCACTAGCAGTCAAAACAGGCATCACATCAAAATCAATGACTACAAATTGCATTTATTTAGTGCTTTTCACAACAACAATTGTCAGAAAGTGCTTTACATTAACCTGGCCTAAACCCCCAAAGAGCAATCAGCAGCTGCACTATGTGGCAAGATAAAGAAAAGATGGAAGGAGCCTTCTTGAGCTGAACAGAGAAGATGGAAGGAGCCTTCTTGAGCTGAACAGAGAAGATGGAAGGAGCCTTCTTGAGCTGAACAGAGAAGATGGAAGGAGCCTTCTTGAGCTGAACAGAGAAGATGGAAGGAGCCTTCTTGAGCTGAACAGAGAAGATGGTTGGAGTGCAAGCTGTGACACACTGTCAATTTTGGCAATAAAGTACAGTAGAGTATATCTGACAACCAGACATTTAGACAAGACAAGTCATAATAAGTTAATGGCATGGATGAACAACAAAGTCATAGTAGATCAGTGTACAAGACCCTAGTCTGAGAGTTGTCCACATATGCGGACATAGATCTAATATTCTATATACTTATTCAATCCAAGTCATCCCAAAATTAGTCTATATGTGGGCATTCTGAGAATGTGGCCAAAACAGTCAACTTCTCTTGATGTGTTGTGTGACATTTTTGCAAACGGTTTTCTTGTACTGCTCACTGTTATGTATTTTGTTCAGCCAGAAGATGCAGCATATTCTCCTGAGACATCCACTGCTGAAAGACTTAATCCGTCTCATGTCGTTCTTGACAACACGCCAGTAATCCAAACCATACAATAGAACCGATTTGACATTGCTGTTATGTAGGTGGATATTTGTTTTGAGGCTGCTCTGCTCAGACCTCCAGATGGGATGAGTTGGGCAAATGCACAATGTGGGGTTTTTGGCTAAGTTTTAGAGATCTTCCATCTGGGAGAACAGGCTCCACTGAATACCTCTGGGTTTATATGATGTGGTTTTGGTCTTGATGCAGTCAATGGTAATAAGGAAGAGTATCTGAGGGATGAAGGAACACTGTAATCTGAACTGTTTATTGTGTTGTACTTGGCGTTATTGTAATCCTTTACCATCAAAACATAGCTGTAGACGTCACCTTTTCTGTGTTATCGTGTTTGGTTCAGCAGATATGAAGGAAAATATACATTGCTATATGGTGGAAAATAAAAACGGTCGCCACAACCGCCAAGAGGCCGTTTAAGCGATGGCTCCCTTTCTGAAAGTGTACAGGACCCATAACTGTACAAGTTTCATGCTTTTATGAATAAGTTAACAGAATTTTCAAACATCACCTGGACTAGTAAGAAAATAGCAATATGTGTCCTTTTGCCAGCAGACCAGGTTGCACTCAAGACTCTCCTCCACTCCTGTTCCACCTCAGACTCCTCACGTGTGTAGGAATGATTTGCTTTTCCAACTCCTCTTTCTATACCGTGTTGTTTATTTACCCACTTATTCTGAGAATAAATCAAGGTCAGCACACAAAGCCAACACATAGCCACTAAGATTCATTGTAATGCAAATACTCCTGCATCTGGAACACTAGGCTGACAGACACTGACATGCCAAACAATACACAATACAAACACACACAAACACACACATAGAGTGCGCTGTCTGGTCTCTCCATTCTCGTTCTCCCGCTCTTCTCTCTCTCATTTCCTCTCTCTATTCAGTGTGTCAGACAAGAGTGAAACAGGATTGAAAGATCATCCATCAGGGGTTATCTAAGGCACTGCATCTCAGTGCAAGAGGCATCACTACAGTCCCTGGTTCAAATCCAGGCTGTATCACATCCGGCCGTGATTGGGAGTCCCATAGGGCGGCCCACAATTGGCCCAGCATCGTCCGGGTTTGGCCGGGGTAGGCGTCATTGTAAATAAGATTTTGTTATTATCTGACTTGCCTAGTTAAATACAGGTTAAATAAAAAAACAAAATAAAAATCTCTACACCAGCCCTCCTTTCAATTCTCCCACATCTGTGTGTGTGTGGGTGTTACTAAGTTTATAGTTTTACTGCTTCCATTATCTGTGTGCGTGTGTGTGTTCTTGAGTGCATGTGGGGTGTGACATGTGTATAGTATTATCGTTATTTCGAACTGTGTGTAAATGCGTGCATGCTCCTGGTAAATCTGTCAGAGACTTCAAAGCGCAAGCCGCCTCCCTCCTTGATGAGCGAGCTATTCTGATGTTTATCATGACCAGCTTTTCAACTCAGGAGCATCACAAAAAACATCAAGGGATGGAGGGATTAACAGGATAAAAAGGAAGAGAGAAAACAGTGTGGGAATAATATTGCAAATAGAAATAGTTTCCGGTTCCCTGAGGGACACTGACGTGAGAGAGAGGTGCCGTATCAGCCCTGTCTGTTAATCTGTTTGTGATCCAAACTGTCTGTGTGTTCCAGATGGTACATTCAGCATCAGTATGCTACTGGCACTCTTACCGTCAGGGTTCATTGTTAATGTAGCCCTTTCCTGCGATCAAATGACCTAGTGGCCTCGTGGGTGGAATGTTATTCATATTTTTCAGAATTTCAGAATTAATAAACTTTTATTTTTTTTTACCCCTAAAATCTGGTGTTTCTATGTCAAACAGTTTTGTTATATTTCAGTCTTCTGTGATGTATACAAAGATTAACATTGGGATGCACACTCAAAATGTAATATATCTCAACTCTATATCTGACATGGTACAGGTGTCTTCTTTTTTTAAGCCAATAACCATGTGAGGTGTATACTTTTGTTTCAAAGTACATTTGTTTAAGACTACCAAGGAGCACTCTGTGTGACCCTGATTTTTTTTTTTTTTTGTTACATTCTTTTATTAAATTGAACTAGGCGAGTCTGTTAAGAACAAATTGTTATTTACAATGACGACCTACCAAAAGGCCTCCTGCGGGGACGGGGGCTGGGATATTTATATATATATATATATATTTATATATTTATATAGATATATAGATATATAGATATATAGATATATAGATATATAGATATATAGATATATAGATATATAGATATATAGATATATAGATATATAGATATATAGATATATAGATATATAGATATATAGATACACACACACATAAAATAGAGACCTAAGACAACAACATAGCAAGAGCACAACACACCATGGTAGCAACACAACATGACATCAACATGGTAGCAACACAACATGGCAGCAGCACAAAACATGGTACAAACATTATTGGGCACAGACAGCACAAAGAGCAAGAAGGTAGAGACAACAATACACCATGTAAAGCAGCCACAACAGTCAGTAAGAGTGTCCATGATTGAGTCTTTGAATGAAGAAATTGAGTTAAAACTGTCCAGTTTGAGTGTTTGTTGCAGCTCGTTCCAGTCGCTAACTGCAGTAAACTGAAAAGAGGAGTGACCCAGAGATGTGTGTGCTTTGGGCACCTTTTAACAGAATGTGACTGGCAGAACAGGTGTTGTATGTGGAGGATGAGGGCTACAGTAGATATCTCAGATAGGGGGGAGTGAGGCCTAAGAGGGTTTTATAAATAAGCATTTTTTAGCACACTGCAGTAAAAGGTATTGAGAGACTTAAGTAAATTACGGAAAGGTATAAAGAAATATAATCAACAACATTGAGTGCTGTACAATACAGTAATACAATATAGTAACACACACGTTTTTTGTGAATCAAATTCTGTATTTTTTTTAAATAATGGTCAAAATTTTAGGATGTTCATCCTTCTGGCAGATCGCTCGAGATTGACTTCGAAATTGGACGTCTGCCCATGTACTGAGGACGTCGGGAAATGCCTTTAAAGCAGCCCACTAGGGGCAACAGCGAGCACTATTTCCATCAAGTGGACAGAGGTGGTGGATGGGTTTAATCCGATGACTCCGGATCTGAAGTGGTAGACACAAATGTTTTATTTCTTTGTTTTAACCCTATCCCAAACCTTAACTCTTACCTTAGATATTTGGAATGAATGCCTAAATGTATCCCATTACACTTGTACCCATATACGGGTTGAAAATATCAGATTTGGGCAGTGATAAGCTCCTAAATTGGAATGCAGTGGCTGTACAGTAACATGCTATAAATGATGTCAGGCTCTGCGCTTCACAATGCTGTATGGGTTTTGACTGAAGGCTGCTCTGAACTTGAGCACCGCACGCTACAAGAAGTTGCCCCCATTCACTCATGCTATTTGGGCATCTTTTGGTAATGTTTTGTTGTCAAGTGAGGGAAATGCTATAAATTAAGAAGATTCTGTGTATTTTTAAGGATGAAACGTTGAGGAGTATAATAAATACAGTTTCGATGTCATACAAGCAAGCCAAACACCCGTAAGTCCAAATTTCCATATCATAAAACAATGTCAAATACATTTTCAACAATTATGATCACTATGTTTGATGTACAGTTACAAGATGACATGATGTCATACCTTGGGTTGTTCTGAACAGAATGATCCTGTTTGTCTATTTCAGGTATTCCCAAACTAGGGTACACGCAATGATATCGGGGGTACACCAAATAAAAATGTGATTAACATAAATAAATCATTTTTACATTTTTATACATTTTTCAATATTTTAAAATGTTTTATTCTTCACATTTTCCAACGGGGCTATACATTTGGGTGAGGTTTCTTTCTCGCCTGAGTGGCTCCGCTTCACTGCTAAACATAAAATTAAACCATCTAGTGTTCAGCAAAATAACAACACAATGTCAAATACAGGTAGCCTAATAAAATAATTAACATCCAATCACATTAACCGTTAGTCTCTCGCGGGAATTCCACTATCGGTCCATATGTAGCCAAACATAGCTGCTGCTCATGTTGGTATCTGTACTGATGGCGCAAAAGCCATGACAGGGAGAGTGGAGTGGTAACGCTCGTGCAAGCATTTGCTCCCGACACAACCTGGGTACACTGCAGCATCCACCGAGAGGCCCTTGCTGGCAAGGGAATGCCTGACAGCTTGAAAGACGTTTTGGACACTACAGTGAAAATTGTTAACTTTGTTAAAGCAAGGCCCCTGAACTCTCCTGTATTTTCTGCGCTATGCAATGACATGGGTGGTGACCATGTAAAGCTTTTACAACATACAGAAGTGCGCAGGTTATCAAGGGGCAAACTATTGACACATTCTTTTCTTTACTGACTATAATCTTCACCTATCTGGGTGATGTTTTTTCTCTCCTGAATGATCTGAATCTAGGATTACAGGAACTCTCCGCAACTATATTCAATACTGGGGACAGAATTGAGGTTATGATTAAGAAGTGTGAGCTCTTCTCAGTCTGCATTAACAACACACAGGTCTTTCCATCATTGTATGATTTCTTTGTGTGCAAATGAACTCAAGCTTACGGACAATGTCAAATGTGATATAGCGATGCACATGAGTGAGTTGGGTGTACAATAACGCAGGTACTTTCCTCAAACGGATTACACAAAAAAAAAGATTCATTATCCCTTTCATGCCCTGCCTCCAGTCCACTTACCGATATCTGAACAAGAGAGCCTCGGCGAAAATGCAGCAGGCGGTTCTGTGAAAATTGAGTTTAATCAGAAACCACTGCCAGATTTCTGGATTGGGCTGCGCTCAGAGTATTCTGCCTTGGCAAATCGGCTGTTAAACCTTCTTATGGCTGGGGGGCAGTATTGAGTAGCTTGGATGAATTAGGTGCCCAGAGTAAACTGCTTGCTACTCCTGTCCAGAAGCTAAGATATGCATATTATTAGTAGATTTGGATAGAAAACACTCTGACGTTTCTAAAACTGTTTGAATTATGTCTGTGTGTATAACAGAACTCATATGGCAGTCAAAAACCTGAGAAAAAAATCCAACCAGGAAGTGGGAAATCTGAGGTTTTGCCTATCCAAAACACAGTGTACAATTTGGTCCGATTGCACTTCCTAAGGCTTCCACTAGATGTCAACAGTCTTTAGAACCTTGTTTCAGGCTTCTACTGTGAAGGGGGAGCAAATAAGAGCTGTTGGAATCAGGGGTCTGGCAGAATGCCATGAGCTAAGTCAAGCGCGCGCCCGTGAGAGTGAGCTGCGTTCCTTTTCATTTCTAAAGACAAAGGAATTGTCCTGTTGAAACATTTTTGAAGATTTATATTAAAAACATCCTAAAGATTGATTCTATACATCGTTTGACATGTTTCTACGAACTGTAATATAACTTTTGACTTTGTCTGGACAAAGTGCCTGCGCCTCTTGAATTTGGATTAGTGAACTAAACGCGCAAACAAAAAGGAGGTATTTGGACATAAATGATGGGCTTTATCGAACAAAACAAACATTTATTGTGGAATTGGGATTCCTGGGAGTGCATTCCGATGAAGATCAAAGGTAAGTGAATATTTAAAGCTATTTCTGACTTCTGTAGACTTCACAACATGGCGGGTATCTGTATGGCTTATTTTGGTGCCTGAGTGCTGAAATCTGACACAGCGGTTGCATTAAGGAGAAGAATATCTTTAAGACACTGATGCCCTTTGCAACCACGTACCTACAGTTGAAGTCAGAAGTTTACATACACCTTAGCCAAATACATTTAAACTCAGTTTCACAGTTCCTGACGTTTAGTCCTAGTAAGAATACCCTGTTTTAGGTCAGTTAGGATCACCACTTTATTTTAAGAATGTGAAATGTCAGAATAATAGTAGAGATTATGATTTATTTCAGCTTTTATTTCTTTCATCAAATTCCCAGTAGGTCAGAAGTTTACATACACTCAATTAGTATTTGGTAGCATTGCCTTTAAATTGTTTAACTTGGGTCAAATGTTTCAGGTAGCCTTCTACAAGCTTCCCACAATAAATTGGGTGAATTTTGGCCCATTCCTCCTGACAGAGCTGCTGTAACTGAGTCAGGTTTGTAGGCCTCCTTGCTCGCACACGCTTTTTCAGTTCTGCCCACACATTTTCTACAGAATTGAGGTCAGGGCTTAGTGATTGCCACTCCAATACCTTGACTTTGTTGTCCTTAAGCCATTTTGCCACAACTTTGGAAGTATGCTTCGGGTCATTGTCCATTTGAAAGACCCATTTTATTTTATTTATTTTACCTTTATTTAACTAGGCAAGTCAGTTAAGAACAAATTCTTATTTTCAATGACGGCCTAGGAACAGTGGGTTAACTGCCTGTGCGACCAAGCTTCAACTTCCTGACTGATGTCTTGAGATGTTGCTTCAATATATTCACATAATTATTCTTCCTCATGAAGCTATCTATTTTGTGAAGTGCACCAGACCCTCCTGCAGCAAAGCGCCCCCACAACATGATGCTGCCACCCCTGTGCTTTACGGTTGGGAAGGTGTTCTTCGGCTTGCAAGCCACCCCCTTTTCTCTCCAAGCATAACGATGGTCATTATGGCCAAACAGTTCTATTTTTGTTTCATCAGACCAGAAGACATTTCTCCAAAAAGTACGATCTTTGTCCCCATGTGCAGTTGCAAACCATAGTCTGGCTTTTTTTATGGCGGTTTTGGAGCAGTGGTTTCTTCTTTGCTGAGCGGCCTTTCAGGTTATGTCGATATAGGACTAGTTTAACTGTGGATAAAATAATTTTGTACCTCTTTCCTCCAGCATCTTCACAAGGTCCTTTGTTGTTGTTCTGGGATTGATTTACACTTTTTGCACCAAAGTACGTTCATCTCTAGGAGACAGAACGTGTCTCCTTCCTGAGCGGTATGATGGCTGCGTGGTCCCATGGTGTTTATACTTGCATACTATTGTTTTTTTTGTTAGTTTTTTTTTTTTCTTAGAGGGTTGATCAGCTTAATATTGCGGAAAGAATGTTGCTTCCAATGTAATTGTCTACATCATTTCCAATCCCCCATATTTTTTTGGTAAACATATATATCCATACACGCATGCATATATATATATATACACATATATACATACACGTACCTATATAGACATACATACTTTTTTAAAGAATATACCTTTATTATTATTCCCGCAAACCCTACCGCCGATCCCCCAATTGAAGTAAACTAATAAACACTTATGCTTCTACCTTCAATCCATACATCTTATACACATTCTACAGAGACAGTCTACTTTACAATAGTTCTCTCTTGTTTGTTCTTAGTCCTTCCTCTATTTCTGATGTCCATCCAGTTTGATTTCTATCATATCATATTTTAGAACAGCTAGTTATGTTGGCAATAGAACAAGCTTTCAAATGATGCCACCTGACCCAGATTGCGGTTTATAATGGGCCGTAAACAACAACAGTAATTGTGGGATGGCGGGGTTTCAAAACAACAAAACAAGAGTGCTTGCTCTAGTCCCTCAATGGCACAGCTAGGAGGGTTCAATGAAGCACCTTATTGTTGACGACTTCTTTATGTCATAAAAATGTATCGGAATTACTTAGGAACTCCTTGGAGAGGTATGGCCACTTGGAGACACCACTTACTCCTCTCATTCAGACCCTTGTCATTTTTTTAGTCTTATGTTGCATGTACCCCACATTTTCCAGGAATGTTATTATTATGCTACTGAGTGTATCCAGAATATTGTCCGTTTTTGTTATCCACAAACGCAGCAAAAATAACATGCACATAATATCAACAGTGTAGTGTCCTCATCTTTGGTCTAATAATGTTTCCACTATTTCGAAACTGTTCCATTTCAATTGCTATCATGCTTATGCATATGCATTTCATATGCATTTCTTCTGTAAGAAACATTTCCATGTATCCCAGTCCATATAGGCCAATTCCCACCAGTGTAAAGGGTTCATGTTTTAACCCTATCCAAAACCTTAACCTTTCATTTCTAAATTTAACGTTTGGAGCAACTTTACATTTGAGGTTGGGGAAATGTAATGATGCTGAGCAGTCAACCCAGGGTGTCAAAAACACCAATAAATCTGACGTTTGGAGCAACTGTGAAATTTGGAGAAATGTGGAAAAACATCCGAATCTGAAGTCAAATTGGTAAATCCATCAGATCTTGTTGCATTCTTAACAGAGCAGAGACATGTTGGTAAGCTTTTTTCTTTTTTTACTGAGGAGGCACGATGAAACCATGATGTTGCCAGATATTTCCGATTCCCCTGCCACATAACCCACATTTATCAGTGGAGCCTGTATTATTGAAAGTTAATATGTAGTGTGTGTACTGAATATGGTTGAAATGTGGTCTACATTTAGATTTTCCTACGGGAGTATGAACAGTGCACTGACTCTTTGGCCCAAATGTGTGTGTAAAAGTCTAACTTTGTTCTCCCTCTCCAGTCAGTGAGTCTATGCAGGGTTCCAATTACATATTGACTGTTGGAGTTTCCCTAGAAATAATGGGGTGGACCAAAGAATAATATTTTCCAAGATTATTATGCGTATTCATATACATTTTTGTCTCTATCTCCCTTCCCTTCTCAATTTCAATTTTCAAATTCAATTTAAGGGCTTTATTGGCATGGGAAACATATGTTTACATTGCCAAAGCAAGTGAAATAGATAATAAACAAAAGTGAGATAAACAAAAAATTAACAGTGAGCATTACACTCACAAAAAATGTAATATTATAGTGTTGTAATGATGTGCAAATAGTCTCTCTCCCTCTCCCCCTCTCTCCCTTTCTTTCCCTCTCTCCCCTTTGCTCTCTCCCTCCTCTCTCTTCCCCCTCTCTCTCCAACCCTCTCTTTCCCATATAGCGTGTGAGGTGGGTTTCTATAAGCCAATGGCAGGTGATGGGTTGTGTGGGAGGTGTCCTCTACAAAGCCACTCAGAGACCAGAGCTGCCCTCTACTGCCCCTGTGACTCCAGCCACTACAGGGCCCCTACAGACCCCCCTGCCGCACCCTGCACAAGTACATAACTCACAAATGCACACAGGCACGCACACACACAGACCGAATAATCCACTACACATGTAGGTCCACCTCTCTTACACATGGCCTGAGTAACCTGGGTGATTTGGTTAATTGGGCATATGCTACTTTTCTATGATTATTTATTTGAATTTCCCCTTTAGAGGGCCTCTCTAAACACTAGATGAACATAAACATCTGAAAGAGAAAATAGAAGCACATTCCACTGGTTCAGGTGCTAATCATGAAGAAAAACATGCAAATATAGCCCACTTTCTCTCTCTTCTCCCTTCAAATTGTTCTCCTCCATCTATTTTTCTCTCTCTCTCCTCTCCTTAGGCCCCCCAACAGCTCCAGTAAACATGATATCGTCGGTTAACGGTACGTCAGTGAATCTGGAGTGGGGTCGACCGATGGACTCGGGGGGTCGCAGTGACCTGCTGTACAGCGTGCTCTGTCAGAAGTGCTCTGGGGAAGGGGGGCAGTGTGAGGACTGTACAGCAGGGATGGGGTCAACCAGTGTGGGAGAGGGGATGGGAGGAGAGGGTGGAGGGACGGTGGACCGCTCTGGGGTGGTCCCGGTGCGGTTTGTTCCCCGGCAGAGCTTGCTGACCGAACCCTGGGTTACCGTTCTAAACCTGGTTGCCCACGCCAACTATACCTTCCGTATCCTAGCGATGAATGCGGTGACTCACCTAAGCAATGAGCCGGCGCCCTTCATATCTGTCAACATCACCACGAACCAGGCAGGTAGGGGACACCTGTATCGATTTAAAACATATAAATGTATGCATGTAGGTTGTTTTACCTGTGGATCAAACACATACAGTTTACACATTATTAAAAATAACATCTCAACAGCTAGGCTGCATGATACATACAGTGCATTCAGAAAGTATTCAGACCACTTGACTTTTTCAACATTTTGTTATATTACAGCCTTATTCTAAAATGGATTAAACAAAACATTTTCCTCATCTACTTGCAACCAATAACTGATAATGGCAAAGAGAAAAATGTATTACAAATAAAAAACAGAAATACCTTATTTACATAAGCATTCCTACCCTTTGCTATGAGACTCGAAACAGGTGCATCCTGTTTCCATTGATCATTCTTCTGTTATGACTTCTATGAATGGTGAGTGGAGGAGTCAAGCGCAGAGAGCAGGTAATTCCGTACGTGGATCTTTTATTCCAATGACAGCGGAGACACGGACATGCAAAACACAAGGGCGCATTAAATAACCCGTCCAAAATACACAGGACTAAAACTGTCTGGAAAAATAGAGATCACTCTAATACACCAACACCAATAAACAGAGAACAAGCCCACACAATACCCAGCGGGCCTAGTACCCTTAAATAGCCTACAAACAAAACTAACTGAAAACAGGTGTAACCAATTAGACCCAATTAACAGAAACAAAAGGAAAGGGAATCGATGGCAGCTAATAGGCCGGCGACGACGACCGCCGAGCGCCGCCCGAACAGGAAGAGGCACCATCTTCGGCAGGATTCGTAACATCTTCAGATGTTTCTACAACTTGATTGGAGTCTACCTGTGGTAAATTGAATTATTTGGACATGACGTGGAAAGGTACACACCTGTCTATATAAAGTCCCACAGTTGTCAGTCCATGTTAGAGCAAAACCAAGCCATGAGGTCGAAGGACCTGTCAGTAGAGCTCCGAGACAGGATGGTGTCGAGGCACAGATCTGGGGAAGGGTACCAAAACATTTCTGCAGCATTGAACGTCCCCAAGAACACAGTAGCCTCCACCATTCTTAAATGGAAGAAGTCTTCCGAGAGCTGGCAATTGGGTAAAAGGGTCTTGGTCAGGGAGGTGACCAAGAACCCGATGGTCACGCTCCTTCTGGGAGAATCTTTCAGAACTTGAAAGGATCTGCTGGGAAGAATGGGAGGAACTCCCCAAATACAGGTGTGCCAAGCTTGTAGCGTCATACCCAAGAAGACTTGAGGCTGTAAAGTTGCTTCAACAAAGTACTGAGTAAAGGGTCTGAAGTCTTATGTAAATGTAATATTTCATTTTTGATGTTTAATATATTTGCCAAAATGTATAAAAAACAGTTTTTGCTTTGTCATTGTGGGGTATTGTGTGTATATTGATAAGGGGGACAACGTAATCCCTTTTAGAATAAGACAGTAATGTATCAAAATGTCTAGAAAGTCAAGGGGTCTGAATACTTTCTAAATGCACCATGTTTTGACATATATTGTCACGTTCTGACCTTAGTTCTTTTGTTATGTCTTTGTTTTAGTATGGTCAGGGCGTGAGTTGGTGGGTTGTCTATGTTAGTTTTTCTATGATTTGCTATTTCTGTGTTTGGCCTGGTATGGTTCTCAATCAGAGGCAGCTGTCAATCATGATTGAGAACCATATTTAGGTAGACTGTTTTCTATTATGTTTCGTGGGTGATTGTTTTCTGTTTTCTGTTGTGTGTCTGCACCAGCCAGAACTGTTTTCGGTTGTCGGTTTATTGTTTTTGTTCAGTGTTCAAGTTCTTTATTAAAAGATATGGACACATACCACGCTGCACCTTGATCCTCTTCTTCTTCCACCTACGACGACCGTTACATATATAGACGTTTTGTAGTTGGGCGGACACCTTGTGCTCCATGGAACATTGATGTATGTATGTTCTGGTTTTCTATAAAAAAATTAAATAGTTTCTGTACTTCCTGTTTCCTGCTTTCTGTTCAGCCCCTTCCCAGGTGATTGCCATTCGCCAGGAGAACACCAGTCAGAACAGCGTCACTCTGCAGTGGCACGAGCCTGACCAGCCCAATGGAGTCATACTAGAGTATGACATCAAATACTATGAGAAGGTAGAGTACATACATACATACGTACAAACGTACATACGTACATACAGTAGATACATATATGCGTGTATGTATCTCTCTGTCTGTGTTTATGTATGCTGATTGATTCGTGAAAGTGACAGCCTAGCAGCAAAGACAAGTTAATTGCTTTGTGGTTCTGCATGCTCTGACACACAGCTAATGAGGTAAGAGAGATCTGAGCAACACACACACAGACCAGGATCCACACAGTGGGGGTGGTCACTGGAGACTTGAGGTTGTGTGTATAGAGTGAATAGTGTCATACACGCACACACACACGCCTGGATAGTACAGACAGATTAGTGTGGCTGCTGTGTTGTTATCTTAATCTGTGCAAACTCCTGGGGTTGCTACTGAATAAATCTGCAATATAAACACTGCTTGGGCAGCAGACTGTCTTTATCACAGCTCTCCTCCACCAGGATAAGGAGCAGCAGAGTTACTCCACCCTGAAGGCCAAGGGGACCACGGCCCGGGTGTCTGGCCTGAAGCCTGGTACCAGGTACATTTTTCAGGTCCGGGCCAGAACCTCGGCAGGCTGCGGACGCTTCAGCCAGAATGTGGAGATCCAGACCGGGAAAGCAAGTAAGGGAATGAGAGTAGCACTATTTTCATTTGTAAAATCTCTCACTAGGTTTAGAAGTGCTTTGTATTCTATTGGTGTCTATTGGTGCCAACCTATCTGTAGAGCTTTTACAGACTTTACTGTAATATTTATTGTAGTGTTTTTGCAGACAACTGTAGTATGCTATAGTATTCACTATAGTACTATAGAAAAAACACTACTAAATAAATACTAACGTATTTTCCACAAAAACAATACTATAGTATACTACGGTCATGTCTGCAAAACAGTACAATGAGTACTATAGCATACTACAGTTATGTACGCAAAAAACACTACAGTAAATACTACGGTATACTACAGTAATGTCTTCAAACAGACTGCTGTGAACACTACAGTAATGTCTGCAAAAACACTACAGTGAATACTATAGTATATAACTATAGTAATACTACAGTATTTATACCATAATATATTATAGTATATTTTCATGAGGGACAGAGTGGTGCTGGGTTGAAGAGCCATGAATGTCAGTGGGACCAGGAACCCTTCAGACAATCCCTTAATGCTATAGATCTGTGCTTTGTGTGAGGGCCACCCCTGTCAGGAAAGCTGCTGCTGCAGACCTAAGCCTCAAAGAGCACCGAACACACACACACACTCACACAAACTGGTTGTGTTGTTGTGTGTCCAGTTCCTCTGCGCTACGACACTATGACCATCATCTGGATCTGTATGGCGCTGGTCTCTGGCCTCGTCACCTTCCTGGCCATCGTCATCTGCAGGAAACGGCAAGGCAACCCTTTCTTACACTACACCACAACCCGTGATGTGGACGAGTCCTCTCTGACTCTACGTCACTCATATACGTATGTGGAATATTTTTTACTCTACCTTAACAAGGGTTCAAGTAAATTATACCATTGTCTCCATAGGATTCATTTATTTTATAATCAACATTCATATTAGTATTTTCTTTTTTTTATCCATAATCTGTCTCTGATGTTGTATACCCATATGCATTGATATCCATAGGATGACCTCTAATCCCCTCTTGAGGTAATCTGTAGCTCAGTTGGTAGGGCATGGCTCTTGCCATTCCAAGATAGTGAGTTTGATTCCTGGGACCACCCATCCATGAATAACGTATACAAGCATGACTGTAAGGTGCATTTGATAAAAGAGTCTGATAAATGGATTTAAAAAATGTACCCCCATAGGCTCCAGTGCTACAGTAACTGTCTATTTTCAGTCCAACAGTCCCACAATCCCACAGCACAGGAAACCAAGGAGATGGTCTCTAACTTTGTTCCACTAATGCTTTTAAATAGCCCAGAGTAGTTCTCACTCTAGAGTGTGGCATGTGTTTGTTAGCAGTGGAAATGTCAGGTCATCTCCCAGAGTTTCTGCATGGGAAATGTTCAGACCCAGTTTTGTACTTCTAAACAGTCAGTTTAATCATTACGGCTGTTCATGTTAGTTAAATAACAATGCTAATGTTTTCACTTATCCCTCTCCTCTCTTTTGATGTCTAGAATTTACATCTTCCACAAATCATTTGTGGATTTATTTCCAACTTCAATGCATGTTAGCGTTTTCAAGCGGAGTCTGAAAGATAGAATGAGAGGAAAACCGTGAGAAGTGTGGTGTATCCCCGTGTGACTCTAAACTATTCTAAACTACTGTTTGATATACAGACACTGTGGCTATAGCAAGGCCTTCCAGGACTCTGATGAGGAGAAGATGCACTACCAAAATGGCCATGGTATGTTTGTATTATTATTATTACTGGTATATTTTTATTGCACCCCCCCCCCCCCCCTCCCCCCCCTTCACTCCAGTAACTTGCCTATTTAAATAAAGGTTAAATAAAATTAAATCATATTCATCCTCAGTGTACACAGTTCACTTCCCGTTTGATTCAGATTTATTGATGTACAAAATCTCAGTACTGCAGTCTCTCTCTCTCTCTCTCTCTCTCTATCTATCTCTTTCTCCCTCACTTTCCTGTGACAGTCTCATGTAGCATATTGTTTCCATCCAGTGGTATGTGACCAGATGCTAATGTTGTTTATTTTAGTGTCATTCCCCGACGTGCGATTCTACATCGACCCACACACCTACGAGGACCCCTGCCAGGCCGTCCACGAGTTTGCCCGAGAAATTGAAGCTTCTAGGATCAGAATAGAGAAAATCATTGGGTCAGGTAAACTGAAAATCATTGGCTGAAGTAAAGGCTGCGGTGTGCAGCGGAGAGGAATGGCACAGTGGAATCAGAGCGTTGCATGGGGCTGTCAATCAAACACAGAGACACACAGGGAATAATAACATCACACTGGCAAAGCAGGACATGGTAGGCGTTATAATCATGGCTGTTAACAATGACCTTTAGGGTTGTAGTTGTTAAGACACATTAGACAGAAAGGGAAAGGGGAAGGAATGTAATGATGTGTTCTGTGACTTTTCAAAGCACAAAGCAGGAGATGAGATTAGGAAACAATTTATTTTTGTTCGAATGACTCTATCACTCAATGAATAGATTAGTCTATATTGTGGTCGTCGGGGAGGAGTACACCTAAACGTGTGTGTGTGTGCAGGTGAGTTTGGGGAGGTGTGTTACGGGCGGATGCGTCTCCCAGGGAAGAGAGACATTCCGGTGGCTTTGAAGACACTGAAGGCAGGATACAGTGACAAGCAGAGGAGGGACTTCCTGGCTGAGGCATCAATCATGGCCCAGTTTGACCACCCTAACATCATTCACCTGGAGGGAGTGGTCACACGCAGTAAGATTCCATTTGATTTGATTCAACTCCATTTTCAGTTTGATGCAATTCAATGTCTTTGCTGCGTATGAATTAAATTCAAGAAGAAAGTACATACGCCCATAGAAATAAGAATTAATAGAATGGGCTACCCCCCTCCCCCCCTTACTCCCTTACCCCCCTCCATCCCTTACTCCCTTACACCCCTCCATCCCTTACCTTCCCTTGCCCCCCTCTTTCCCTCATTCACCCTACCTTACCCCTCCCCTCCCCCCAGGTAAACCAGTCATGATCATCACTGAGTACATGGAGAATGGATCTCTGGACTCTTTCCTGAGGGTTTGTTGCATTTATAAGGATTTCATATTTTTTTCCCATATCCTCTCACTCTCCCTCTCTCCCTCTCTCCCACTCTCTCTCTCTCTTTCTTTCTCTTGTAGAGAAATTCTTTTTGAAGCACTTGACATCTGAAATCTCAATCAATATGCCTCTAACTAACACTACAATCTCTCTCAATCTCAATCCCCGTTCTTCTCCTCCTCATCTCCTCCTCTCAGAAACATGATGGTCAGTTCACTATAATCCAGTTGGTGGGCGTGATGCGTGGCATCGCGGCTGGTATGACCTACCTGGCAGACCTAGGCTACATCCACCGCGACCTGGCAGCTCGTAACATCCTGGTCAACAGCAACATGGTGTGTAAGGTGTCTGACTTCGGCCTGTCCAGAGTCCTGGAGGACGATCCTGATGCAGCATACACCACCAGCGTGAGTTCACACTTTAATGATACATTCTAAAACTCTAATATGTACTAGATTATAATACTGTTGTAGCCCGAGTTCTCTAGTTCTAGTTCTGTTTTCTATTCAGTGGTGATGCCAGTGGTTGTTCTAGTTCTAGTTCTAGTGCGTTTCTGTTCCCTTCAGGGTGGTAAGATTCCAATCCGCTGGACAGCGCCGGAGGCCATTGCCTACAGGAAGTTCTCCTCTTCCAGTGACGTCTGGAGCTATGGCGTGGTCATGTGGGAGGTCATGTCATATGGGGAGAGGCCATACTGGAACCTCACCAACAGAGATGTGAGTGGATTGGAGAGGACACGCACACACATACAGTATATAGTACATGCAAATCACACATACACTCATAAGAAAACGTGTGTAATGATACCTGCATATCTCTCTCGCTCTTTGCGTGTGTGTGTGTGTGTGTGTGTGTGTGTGTGTGTGTGTGTGTGTGTGTGTGTGTGTGTGTGTGTGTGTGTGTGTGTGTGTGTGTGTGTGTGTGTGTGTGTGTGTGTGTGTGTGTGTGTGTGTGTGTGTGTGTGTGTGTGTGTGTGTGTGTGTGTGTAGGTGATAAAGTCAGTAGAGGAGGGCTACAGGCTACCTGCTCCTATGGGCTGTTCAGGTGCTCTACACACTCTCATGCTGGACTGCTGGCAGAAGGACCGCAACGAGAGGCCCCGGTTCTGCCAGATCGTTACAGTTTTAGACAAGCTGATCCGGAACCCGGAGAACCTCAAGTCCATGAACACGCTGTGCAGGTGAACAGGCTGCTAGACAACCATCGCCGGGGCAAACATCGCTTGGGCAATGCATTTTCTGGACAACGCACTGCAAATCCACTCTCAACTCATTTGTCAAACATGAGCTGTGGGATAAAGTTACAGCCCAAAGTTTCCCTCAAACTTCCCCGGCTGACGCAAGGGAGACAGGTTGCCTTAAGAGAGCAAGGAACGGCCTTGTTCGTTTTCCAATAAGCTCATCTCTGATAGACATGTGCTCTGTTAAATAAGAGCCTGGCTGTGATATTGACATTGATAGTCCGGGAATCAGAGAGCAGAGTGAAGAGCGGCTTGAGTTAGACTTGAACCTGTGTTAAATTGCTTCTTTCAGATCCATGGTCCCATAGAGCTACTGGTGCATGTCGGGGAGATGGAGGGATGAGGAGAAGAGGAGGAGGGGGTGTTAAGGATTTTTCTCCGTATTAATCTAGCCAAACCAGCCATCCTGCAATCAGAGCAGCCACCCCTTCTCTATCATTTTAACAGCTATTGATTTTCTGCCTTAGCTGCTAGTGCATTTCAACACCTATTTTCCTCTCCACCTCTTTTTTTCCACATCTCTCCCTTCTGTCTGTGTGTTTGTCCTTTTCTTCATCTTTTCTCTCTTTCTCACTCTTTCTCTCAGGTTAGGCACACCTCCCATGATGGACAGAAGTATCCCAGACTTCAGCAGCTGTAGTTCTGTGGATGAGTGGCTGGACACCATCAAGATGGGCCGATACAAGGACCATTTTGCTGCAGGAGGCTACCTGACCCTAGGCCACGTCATAGGCATGAACCAAGGGTGAGAGGCAAGGCCATAGCATCATTCTCCAATCACATCATCCACATGTCATTGATGCTTAAGAGTAATTTAGGCTGTCTGATGAGTGTGTTCATGTGTGACTCTGCCCCATCTCTGTGCGTCCTACAGGGATATCCACAGGCTGGGGGTGACACTGATGGGCCACCAGAAGAAGATCATGACCAGTGTACAGCTGATGCGTGTCCAGATGCTCAACAGAAGTGTGCCCTCGGTGCACGTATAACTTCAGTCTCAAGGCTTCTCCAGCCAGCCGATTTTCAAATCTAGCCCCAGGCTTCTGAGGCCTAGTCGGAACTCATGGGAATTGATCTATGACTATCAGAGAAACTACAATGTCCGGGTGACATTTTGGTTAACTTTTCAAGACCTCTTCTTTGAGAGATTGAAACTTCAAGAGTACAGATATGAAGGGACTTGAGTACCATAGCCTTTGTTTTTCCTATTCAGATATGTTTCATGTCTTGTTTGTAAAAATGTATGGACTGCCTTAATCTCCACAAATGATTTAAATGTTGTTGTATACAAAGAGAGATTCTATTCATATTAATGTATCAGTTAAGTATACGTTACAATGGATCTGAGTGATAGCCTAGCATACAGTAAGCGAGAGACTGGCAGGGGCTGGAGCACTGAGCTGTGTCCCCGAGCACACAGCTTCTCCTATGGTTCCCCTGAGAACTGTCCCCAGGCCCCTGTCTACTTATATGGCACAAGAAGACCCTGGACCTGAACCCGACAGTGGACAAACAGCAACAACCTACTCGACTCACCAGAAATTCCAAGTCTCCTCCACTAAGAAGGAAGCCAGTTCTAATTTGGCTATGAAAGACTGTACGGAGTCACAATCTCACACAGTAAACTTTCGAAGGACCCTAGGAGAGAAGCACTGTGTTCTCTCCCTGGTTCAGCTGTGTTGCGCACAACTACTGTAGAACAGATGTATGGATGATGACTCATTGTGATTATAGTGTTTTGATTCTGTGGTGGTAAGGACAAAACAAGGAATAGGGAAAGTGCTATATGTGGAATGTTTTTATCTAAATACTTTGAAAACAATATTATTGACAGTCCTATTTCCACTGTGCAATCAAGAGAATGGTTTTCTAATGCACCTATGTTTGATTTCCTGAATAAGTGGTCTGTCTCTTTTTATTAGAGAAGAAGCTCATTATATTCCCTGAATATGCATTGTATAACTATGGTGACATTTCAATAATGTTTCCAAATTTTTCTCCTGAGACACTTTTTTTTTAAACACTGGAGTTCAATAGAAATTCCATATTTTATGAAAGTACTGTATGTTTTATTAGATCTATCAATTGACAAACAGCCTTCTGTTTTCTATACCAGTACATACAACAGGATGTACTAACCTCTGTCTGAAATTAG
This sequence comes from Oncorhynchus clarkii lewisi, assembly GCF_045791955.1. NCBI lineage: Eukaryota > Metazoa > Chordata > Actinopteri > Salmoniformes > Salmonidae > Oncorhynchus > Oncorhynchus clarkii. The sequence continues at coordinate 55,625,787 of NC_092153.1, forward strand.
GGGCTCTATTCAATCAGTATCGGTGAATCGTTACAGATTGCTCAATAGATATTTTAAGGTGATTTCCGATTAAGTCGAAATATGCAGGGTTTAACGTGAATGCTGTCTCCACTAACGCAGGAACATGACCTTTAAATTTCAATCACGCTGTAACGTTGAACATCCGCAATGCGGATTGAATAGAGCCCTCGGTCTGTTTGCTCTCAAACAAAATTCAAAAGACAAAAGCTTTTTGCAAAGATTGATGGATCATCCTTGTTTGTCATGTTGAATCATATAATACAAATAGTGACTGAAAAAGCAATACCCCTCTGTCTGCACGACTCAGTGCTGAGTCCACTGCCATGATTCACCTGGGAATAAATCAAATGGGTTTAACACAACTGACCTGTCTCGCTTGGGATGTTGCAGAATGTTTCACATTCCAATCCGGAACACAACACAGTGACTAATGTAGGAATTAATAGAAAATGAACAAAACAGGGTTAGGGTTACAGTAATGGATTTTGGTTTGGTCAGGGTGTGATTTGGGTGGGCATTCTATGTTCTTTATTTCTTTGTTTCTGGCCGAGTGTGGTTCCCAATCAGAGGCAGCTGTCTATCGTTGTCTCTGATTGGGGATCATACTTAGGCAGCCCTTTCCCTCCTTCTGTGTGGGATCTTGTCTTTGTTTGTGTGCAGGTAGTTTGCACAACGAAGCTATTTGGGACGTTGTATTCGTTATTGTTTTGTCTTTTCCAAAGTTTCACTTCGTTAATAAATTATGTGGAACTCAAAGTACGCTGCGCCTTGGTCTCATCCTTCATCCGACGACACCCGACCCATTACGGTTAGGGTTATGATAATAGCTATGGTTTGGGTTGATCCGGAGTGTGACCTATACATTCCATCCCTGGATTTAGGTATGTTTTAAACCATTTCACCAGAAGTTCATTGAAGCTGGGGTTAAGGTTAGGGTTAGTGTTCGGGTTGATCAATGGTGTGGCCTTGGAACTACACATTCCGTCCCTGGATTGGGGTAAGTTTTAATACATTTCACTTGAAGTTCACCGAGGCTAGGGTTAAGGTTAGGGTTAAAAAAAGATATTTGATGAAAAATTGTATTTGGCCTTACTGCTATTAGCCGATACAAACACATTGAATAACATATTCACTACATGGAACAACAGATAGTCCCAAAAAACAAATCTAAAAGAAGTTTGTTCTGAAGTGTCTGTCCCAGTATATCTGAGAGATATAAGAAAGATCAGGATATATATATATATATATATTTATTTATTTATTTATTTTCCCCACTGGTGCCTGGAGAACTTCAGACGAGACGTGAGGCCTGTGGGTGTCCAAGGGCAAAACAACCGACATGTACAGTACGTGTTCGTGAGACACTTACCTTTCCACAAACTGTTCAGATACTACAGACAGAAGTTGGAAGATCGGCAGTACTGACTTCAGACCGGTCACAAGACACTTGTGGGGGTCATAGAGCAAAAGAGATCTTCTCTTTCCATAGAGGGATCATAATATCTTTCCTAGGCCAAACCGTTCGGAGGGTACTTTACACCACTGTGTGCTTGTAATAGTTTGTAGGCCAGACCGTTACAACAGATCAGAGGCAGTAGGGATGACGAGTTATTGGTGCGTGAATTGGACCATATTGCTGTCCTGCCTGAGCATTCTAAAGTAACATGTACTTTTACGTGTCAGGAAAAATGTATGGGAATAAAAAGTACATGTTTTATTTAGGAATGTAGTGGAGTAAAAGTAAAAATTATTTTAAAACATACAAAAAATGTTACACCTTGATTTAACCAGGTAAGCTAGTTGATAACACGTTCTCATTTACAACTGCGACCTGGCCAAGATAAAGCAAAGCAGTGCGACAAAAACAACAACACAGGGTTACAAGCGTACAGTCAATAACAAGCATACAGTCAATAACACAATAGAAAAAAGAAAAGTCTATATACAGTGTGTGCAAATGACAAGAAAAGGTAAGGCAATAAATAGGCCATAGTAGCGAAGTAATTACAATTTAGCTAATTAACACTGGGGTGATAGATGAGCAGATGGTGATGTGCAAGTAGAAATACTGGTGTGCAAAAGAGCAGAAAAGTAAATAAAAACAATATGGGGATGAGGTAGGTAGATTGGGTGTGCTATTTAGAGATGGGCTATGTACAGCTGCAGCAATCGGTTAGTTGCTCAGTTAGCTGATGCTTAAAGTTAGTGAGGGAAATATAAGTCTCCAGCTTCAGCGATTTTTGCAATTTGTCCCAGTCATTGGCACCAGAGAACTGGAAGGAAAGGCAGCCAAAGGAGGTGTTGGCTTTGGGGATGACCAGTGAGATATACCTGCTGGAGCGTATGCTACGGGTGGGTGTTGTTATCGTGACCAGTGAGCTGAGATAAGGCGGGGCTTTACCTAGCATAGACTTACGAATATGTAGCAAGGGCCAGCCGACTAAAGCATACAGGTCGCAGTGGTGGGTGGTATAAGGGGCTTTGGTGACAAAACGGATGGCACTGTGATAGACTGCATCCAGCTTGCTGAGTAGAGTATTGGAAGCTATTTTGTTAATGACATCGTCGAAGTCGAGGATCGGTAGGATAGTCAGTTTTACAAGGGTATGTTTGGCGGCGAGTAAAATATGCTTTGTTGCGAAATAGGAAACCATTTCTAGATTTAATTTTGTATTGGAGATGTTTAATATGAATATATAAGGAGAGTTTACAGTCTAGCCAGACGCCTAGGTATTTGTAGTTGTCCACATATTCTAAGTAAGAACCGTCCAGAGTAGTGATGCTAGTCAGGTGGGTGGATGCGGGCAGCGAATGGTTGAAAAGCATGCTTTTGGTTTTACTAGCATTTAAGAGCAGTTGGAGGCCACGGAAGGAATAGTAAAGTAAAGTACAGATACCCCCAAAAAAGTATTTTTACTTAAGTACTTTACACCACTGTGTGCTTGTAATAGTTTGTATGCCAAACCTTTCGGACACTACAGACGATTTTGTGAGAAGACTGATTTTCGGGATGTCTCATGGTCTGATATGATATGAATTGTGGACAAGAAGCTAGGGTTAGGTTTAGTGCTAGGGCTGATCTGAGTTGTGGGCAAGAAGCTAGGGTTAGGGTTAGGTTTAGTGCTAGGGCTGATCTGAGTTGTGGACAAGAAGCTAGGGTTAGGTTTAGTGCTGGGGTTGATCTGAGTTGTGGACAAGAAGCTAGGGTTAGATTTAGTGCTGGGGTTGATCTGAGTTGTGGACAAGAAGCTAGGGTTAGGTTTAGTGCTGGGGTTGATCTGAGTTGTGGACAAGAAGCTAGGGTTAGGGTTAGTGCTAGGGCTGATCTGAGTTGTGGGCAAGAAGCTAGGGTTAGGGTTAGGTTTAGTGCTAGGGCTGATCTGAGTTGTGGACAAGAAGCTAGGGTTAGGTTTTGTGCTGGGGTTGATCTGAGTTGTGGACAAGAAGCTAGGGTTAGATTTAGTGCTGGGGTTGATCTGAGTTGTGGACAAGAAGCTAGGGTTAGGGTTAGGTTTAGTGCTAGGGCTGATCTGAGTTGTGGAGAAGAAGCTAGGGTTAGGGTTAGTGCTAGGGCTGATCTGAGTTGTGGGCAAGAAGCTAGGGTTAGGGTTAAGTTTAGTGCTAGGGCTGATCTGAGTTGTGGGCAAGAAGCTAGGGTTAGGGTTAGGTTTAGTGCTAGGGCTGATCTGAGTTGTGGACAAGAAGCTAGGGTTAGGTTTAGTGCTGGGGTTGATCTGAGTTGTGGACAAGAAGCTAGGGTTAGGGTTAGTGCTAGGGCTGATCTGAGTTGTGGGCAAGAAGCTAGGGTTAGGGTTAGGTTTAGTGCTAGGGCTGATCTGAGTTGTGGACAAGAAGCTAGGGTTAGGTTTAGTGCTGGGGTTGATCTGAGTTGTGGACAAGAAGCTAGGGTTAGATTTAGTGCTGGGGTTGATCTGAGTTGTGGACAAGAAGCAGGGTTAGGGTTAGGTTTAGTGCTAGGGCTGATCTGAGTTGTGGACAAGAAGCTAGGGTTAGGGTTAAGTTTAGTGCTAGGGCTGATCTGAGTTGTGGACAAGAAGCTAGGGTTAGGGTTAGTGCTGGGGTTGATCTGAGTTGTGGACAAGAAGCTAGGGTTAGGGTTAGGTTTAGTGCTAGGGCTGATCTGAGTTGTGGACAAGAAGCTAGGGTTAGGGTTAGGTTTAGTGCTGGGGTTGATCTGAGTTGTGGACAAGAAGCTAGGGTTAGGTTTAGTGCTGGGGTTGATCTGAGTTGTGGACAAGAAGCTAGGGTTAGGGTTGCAAAATCCCAACATTGTGGTTCTGAATGCTTTGATCTGACTGGGACTACTGGAACAAAACCTGATTGCAAGGCTGTCACAGGTCGGGAAACAATGGACTTTGACTGCTTGACTTATTGTTGCTGAGTGCCTCTGTGCTTCTCTGTGCTATTAAACTTCATTTCAACCACAGAAACTAAACAAATAAATCAGTGTTGGATCTTGGTCAGGGTGTCTGAGTAATTGGCCTCTCATTCACCTTTAAGAGAGCTAGAGCTAATCCTCTCCTCGGTGAAAGTGAAACGAGACAGAAAGAACACTATTAATCTCATTATGGCTTTGTTACCATGGAATCCCACACCAAATTATCAGTTGCTGACCCATCCCCATGACGACACTGTACCCCTCCTTCCCATTATTACTGTGAGTGTTCTAGACTGTCCTCTGGTTGACTTGTCGCTGGGCGACACAGAGTGGGTCATGATGAGTCAGGACAGGAGTGTGTTTGCTGTTTGTTATCCCTAATACTCAGGTCCTCATTGCAAAAGAAACTGTCAACATTAGAGATACATGAAATGCTTAAGGATTATAATGAAAAACTCCCCATCAAAAATACACATTCATTAAAATGCTTGAGCATTCAATGTAAATGTCATCTCCAATATATAATGAAGTCTTTTGAACAAGCATGGAACAATGCAACACTGAATGTAAATAGTTGTGTATCCTAATGTGCTGCTGTCAATTCATCACATTAAATAAATCATTCAGTTTGCCCTTGACACAGTGCCAGAAGGGACTGTCCAATACTGTGTATTGTTCCCTGGTTGTTTCAGACACTGTCGAGGTATGTGTCCGTGGCAGCAGGGTGTGATTGTGGGTTGGCTGTTGTGCTAATTGGACACAGTCGCCTCGTCTGACATCTGAAGAAAGAGATGGGTTGATTGAGACCGTTCAAGCAGTACATGATAGAGTGCTGGGAGCCATAGGGTTGTATGAGGTCAGGGTGTGAATCTCCTACCAGTTTAATAACTACACATCAGTAGCTCCTACTGATGCCTCCATCTCTCTGTCTTACTCTGAAAATAGGAATCATATATATTCTATTTTTACACTAGCTAACTGACTACAAGAGACTTCGCTGGCTGCATCAGTGTCACTGTTAAAATACTAGAGACGCATGTGCTAGATTGAACTGTAATTACCACCACATTGATACACTAGCAGGGCAGAAGGAAGATATAAAAAGAACCCACATACTGTTAAAGCCCTCCGCCAATTATAAAAGGTGCAGCAAAATGCTTATGTGCTAGCTGCCTCAACAAAGCAGTACATTAATCAATATCAATAATAATGAAAAGTCAAATAACAAGTAGTAGAAGTAATAGAAGAGGAAGTATGCATAGTAATAATGGACTGTATAAATAATATATTTACAAATATAAAGTGGGTAGTGGAATCAATGGTATATATTCGAACAGCAGAGTTGACTGTGCGTGTGTGTAGGAGTTCTGAGAGTGTGTGTGCTTGCAGTGGTAGAAAAAGTACTCAATTATCGTACTTGAGTAAAAGTAAAGATACATGAATAGAAAATCACTCACTTAAAAGTCACCCAGTAAAATACTACTTGAGAAAAAGTCCTAAAGTATCTGGTTTTAAATCTCTTTAAATACAGTTGTGGAAAAAGCAAAATTGTCATACTTTATTAAAAGTATAAACTTAAAGTAAATGCTATACATAAAATGTCTGATATTAAAGCTGCAATGTGTAACTTTTTGGGCGACTTAACCAAATTCACATGGACATGAGAGTTATAGATCTGTAATTCTCAATGAAAGCAAGTCTAAGAAGCGGTAGATCTGTTCTATGTGAGCTATTTCTATGCTTCCAGTTCTTACTTTCAGTTTTGTACACCAGCTTCAAACAGCTGAAAATACAATATTTTTGGTTATGGAAAAGATTTTTTGCAGCGGTTTAGATGGTACAATGATTCTCTACACTATACTTACTGGTTTTGTCACATAAACTGAAATTAGGCGAACTATTAGAATTTTAGCAACCAGTAAATGCATAGTGCATCTTTAAGCAAACCAGATTGCACAATGTTCCTTTATTTTTTAATTGACTTACGGACAGACAGGGTCACACTCCTACACTCAGACATAATTTACTAATGCAGTATTTGTGTTTAGTGAGTCCGCCAGATCAGAGGTAGTAGGGATGAACGCGTTAATTTGATAGGTGCGTGAATTTGACTCCATTGCTCTCCTGTCTAAGCATTCTAAATGTAACTAGTACTTTTAGGTGTCACGGAAGTTGTATGGGAGTAAAAAGTACACACAGTGCATTCGGAAAGTATTCAGACCCCTCGACTTTTCCACATTTAGTTACGTTACAGCCTTTTCAAAAATGGATGAATTAAATGTGTCACGCCCTGACCTTAGAGATTCTTATTATTCTCTATGTTTGGTTAGGTCAGGTTGTGACTTGGGTGGGAAAATCTATGTTTTCTATTTCTTTGTGTTTTGGGCTGAGTATGGTTCCCAATCAGAGGCAGCTGTCTATCGTTGTCTCTGATTGGGGATCATATATAAGTTGCCATTTTCCTTTTGGGTTTTATGGCATCTTGTTTTCTATATAGTTTATTTTCCCTTACAGAACTGTGCACTTTCATTTTTGTCGTTGTTATTTTGCTTTTGGTGTCATCAATAAAAAGTATGATGTACGCCTACAACGCTGCACCTTGGTCCGATCATTCCACAAACGAGAGCCGTAACAAAATGATTGTTTTTCCTCATAAATCTACACACAATACCCCATAATGAGAAAGCAAAAACAGTTCTTAGAAATGTTTGCAAATGTATTAAAAATGAACAACAGAAACACCTTCTTATATAAGTATTCAGACCCTTTGCTATGAGACTCAACATTTTGCTCTGGTGCATGCTGTTTTCATTGATCATCCTTGAGATGTTTCTACAACTTGATTTGAGTCCACCTGTGGTAAATTCAATTGATTGGACATGATTTGGAAAGGCACACACCTGTCTATATAAGGTCCCACAGTTGACAGTGCATGTCAGAGCAAAAACCAAGCCATGAGATCAAAAGAATTGTTCGTAGTGCTCCGAGACAGGATTGTGTCAAGGCACAGATCTGGGAAGGGTAGCAAAATATTTCAGCAGCATTGAAGGTCTCCAAGAACACAGTGGCCTCTATTATTCTTAAATGAAAGAAGTTTAGAAACACCAAGACTCTTCCTAGAGCTGGCAGCCCAGCCAAACTGAGCAATAGGAGGAGAAGGGCCTAGGTCAGGGAGATGACCAAGTTACTCTGACAGAGCTCCAGAGTTCCTCTGTGGAGATGGGAGAGCCTTCCAGAAGGACAACCATCTCTGCAGCACTTCACCAATCAAGCCTTTATGGCAGAGTGGTCAGACGGAAGTCACTCCTCAGTAAAAGGCACACAACAGCCTGTTTAGAGTTTGCTAAAAGGCACCTAAAGGACTCTCAGACCACGAGAAACAACCAGGTATCAAGGTAAGACCCAAGTGCAGACGGTGAGAAGTAACAATGTTTATTGTAACAACAGGGGCAGGTAAACGACAGTTCAAGGCAGGCAGGGGTCGATAATCCAGAGTAGGAGCAAAGGCACATGACAGCAGGCAGGCTCAGGGTCAGGGACAGGCAGAGTGGTCAGGCGGGCGGGTACAGTCAGGACAGACAAGGGTCAAAAACCAGGACAACGAGAAAAAGAGAAGCTGGGAAAAGACAGGAGCTGACAGGACAAACACTGGTAAGCTTGACAAACAAGACAAACTGGCACAGACAGACAGAAAACACAGGTATTTTTGCTCTCTAAATACCCAGAGGATAAGTGGGGAAGATGGGCGACACCAGGAGGGGGTGGAGACAAACACACGGACAGATGAAACAGATCAGGGCGTGACAGAAACAAGATTCTCTGGTCTGATGAAATCAATATTGAACTCTTTGGCCTGAATGCCAAGCTTCACATCTGGAGAAACATGGCACTGTCCCTACGGTGAAGCATGGTAGTGGCAGCATCATGATGTGGGGCTGTGTTTCTGCGGTAGGGACTGGGAGACTAGTCAGGATCGAGGGGAAAGATGAACGCAGCAAAGTACAGCCTGGCTCCCCCGTCCTCCATCCTGCAGCCAAGCTAATGCCATGCATCCAGGGACTAGGGAGAAACACCCAGAACAAAAGCTCAGTCTTTATCTGCTCTTTGTATGCTTAACACTGCTAAAAGAGTAGCTGATAGAAGGGGCATATAAAGTTGCATCTGAGTGTTTCTTTGCTTACTCACAATGAGAGGTGAAAAAATATGTGTGGTTTTGGTGTCCAGGTGCCCTCTGACAATTAACTAAGATCAGTTTTGCAGATCTCCAGGCATAATGGTTAAGGTTAGTGATATGGGAAGGTACACTGATCCTAGATCTGTGTCCCCTAACAGGACTAACAGGAAAACCGATAAATCAAACATGGTTGATATGCACTATTATACACAAACCATATTATGTATTCATGACCTCATGCTATAGTTGGGTAAATATGGCATGTATTATGCATGAGGTACACATAGCCTGACAGTGTAAATATAAATATATAAATCAACATTTAAATATAAATGTGAACACATTAACTTTAGTATGTACACAGTGCTGATCGTTTGGATTTCCTGACAGTGTCCTAGGTAAAGTATGTAGATGTCAGGGTTGTAGTACAGTATCAGTCAATACCATATAGAAGATCGCAGAGAAGGGGGATTGAAAGGAGACTGTACTGTCAATGTTAGAGCTGCAAGGACTTTTTCAAGACAAACCCCATTCTTTTTAGCCCCACATTCCATAAACAAAGACGTTCTGTCACTCATCCTCTCTGTAAGAGCCTATACTGTAAACACGGTCTCGACAGCTAGGATATAAGCTGTAGGCTACTATATCTATCTAGTACAGGATGTTTGCCATGAAATGAATAGTAATTTCTCTCTGAATGTTTACTCTATGATAAGTGACCAAATGCTAACCCATTGGCCATGTCCAATCTTTCTAATATTTGTGCGGAACAAATCACATGAACTCATTCAGATTACCATTAAGTTTATTATGACACTCTACACTGTTTTCTCAGTTGGTCAAATGCCACTGATGATTTGCTCACATTGGTGCTGTCAATTCTAGCAGTGGGCATTGAGTCTAAAGGGGCAATTTGCTATAAGGTATTCTATTTTACTCTGTTCTATTCTAGCCATAGCCTTCTGTATTCATGCGTATTAGAGAGAAATGGTATTAACCTTCTTGACCGGAAAAAATAATATACAAAAAATATGTTTGAGGCTTTAGGCCAGAAGCACTATCAGTAAGACTCTAAGATGACTTTCTATAAATCTCTGAATTGCTGTGAATTGCCCATAAGGTTAGACAAGAGCATGGCACAAGACAATTTCCTCTTTTGATTTACTTACTTACTTATTCATCTATTTATATAAGTATTTGTACTGAATGAACCCCTTGGAGAGGAATCCTGATTTCCAAGTCCCTTATCAAACATATTACAGAATTATTAAAATGGCAATAAGCAGGACCGTTTCCCTCTCTCCTTAAGGGCCTCATTCAAAGCAAATTAAATCAAAGGATGAAGCATCTACTAAATGTATGATTGCTTTGATAGCATAATGTGTTGTTTTTGTCACAGCAGACCATAGACAAGACAAACTATTCTTCACAGACACTAAAGAAGATAAATGATCTGGTCAAAAGCGGCATTGTTTCAAATAAACTCTTAATATAACTTTGGAGTGTGACTCTGAACATTTCATAATTCATGTCCCAGTTGCAAAGGTTTTAGAAGAGACATCACATTAAAATGTTGACAGGGTAATGATGTGCTTTCAAACACATCGATGAACCGGCCAAGGTGCTAAGACATCCAAGACATCATTCATATCACTGTTAACACAGACACTAGCAGAAAATCAACTGCGTGTGTGTGAGTGTGTGCCTTCCTGCCTGCCTGCATGCAGGTGCGTGTGCCTACAGTACGTACATGCATGCACTTTAGTATGTGTAAATCAATGACTTAAAGAAGATTCAGCAATGTGTCCGTCTGTGTGTATCCATTTCCCTGACCCTCTCCCGTGTGGACCTTCCTCCCTAAGCATGCAGTCAAACATCATGATTTAATAACAACACTCTCTGTTAATCAGGATTCATTTCCATAAATGTAACTGCTGCGTGGTTGTGAGCAGCCACCTCTCCCCTCGTGCCCGCTGTATGCACTCAGCCTGGGTTCAGTGTGTGTGTTTGTGTGTGCCCGCTGTGTGCACCCAAATTTCCATTCTGGGGGGGGGGAATTATCGCTTTGATGTTCCCCCGCGCTGCCTGCCACCGGTGCCCCTATAAGCTAGCACTAGGCTGACGCAAGATATGCTACCCTACACTCAGCATAGTTCAGAGCAACACTGGGCTGACGCAAGCTAACGCTACATAACACAAGCTAGCGCTGCTCTACTTACATTGATCACACCCCGGGGATATGAGCACACAGAACAAAACACACTCTTTATTTAAGGAGATACGAGTCTAAAATTAACATGATGATAATGATGATGATTAACCAGGCTTCCAACAGTATAGCCAAGGGGGAATGTTGAATCAAAGAGAGAGGGGGAGGAGAAATGGAGAGGAGGGATTGGAGGTAAGAGAGGAGTGGTGATTGGAAGAGAAGGACAGGGAGAGGGGTGGGACAATTGGGTAGTAGGAGAAGCAGGATGGAAAAGTGGTGGATGAGAAGGGGAGAAAGAAAGAGAAAGCTACTGTTTGTGGAATATTGCGTTCAACACACACACACACACACAAACACACACACACACACACACACACACACACACACACACACACACACACACACACACACACACACACACACACACACACACACACACACACACACACACACACACACACACACACACACACACACACACACACACACACACACACACACACACACACACACACACACTGAACTCAGATTCAACTTCACGGGGCTTAATCAGAAACCTGATTCTCTTTCAGGCGTGTGGGCGTCACCATTACAGTCTCAGAGAGAGACGGGTGAGAAGGGGGCGGTAGATGCTTTTTGGGCTAATGTTCTACCTTCCCTCCGTTCTAATTTCCTCTCTTCTCCTCTCCTCCTCTCCTCTCCTCTATTCTCCCATCATCTCCTCTTCTCTCCTCCTGAAACTTTAGGCACATGCTCGTAACTCAGCCTTTCACATACATCATGTTTTAATGTAAATTGGAGATTTGCAAATGATGTACAGATTTAGAGTTAGGATTTGTCCCCTACTGAATGCATTAGATAGGGACTGTTCATGTGCACAGAATAGTGTCACTAAGCTACAATTAGAGATGAAGGAAGGAGGGGACAGGAGCTTAAATAGAACCAGGCCATGGTGCTGCAGTATGGTAGATAAAGAGTATTGTGTAGGTAGGTGGCTGTTGACAAGGAGCAGCAAACCTCTGACTTCCACCTCCGTGACTTGAAGAACACGTCAAAGAGCATAAAGAAGAAGCGTGACAAAATTCCTGTCCGGCTCTAAGTCACTGAGCTATTAATGAGGAGGGGGAAAAAAACACATGTTCTTTATCTCTCTACCAACCCCTTTACATGAAAACTGGCACATTTGGGCAGAAACTATCTAATGAAAGAAAAGGAAAGCAGAGCAATCAACAACAAAATACTCCACCTGGACGAATCAGATCTTTTTCCTCAGTATGTCAGAGAAAGTGTTGTGTGTGTGAATGTGTGTGTATGTTTATGGAATGTCCCAGTTTAACAGTAGATCTTGCCAATGGTTAGTGTTCCCAGCATGCAATTGCTCCCCTGTTGCTATATTAAGAGATAAGGAGAGAGAGCTAAAGGGCTAGTCACATACTACCCCTGAATGAGCAGGCGTAGGACAATGTAAATAAAACGCTTAAGAATTTACTCATACATGTTTGAAAGCCTATCTGCTTTTATGAGAGAGAAACGAGAGAGAGCAGGGGATGTTTAAGTGAGCTATCACTGATTCACTCCCTATTTCTGATTCCCTATTTCTTTTTACCAAACTATAATTCTACTGTTGCTACCAGTGGCGATTTTCTTTTTAACCAGCATGTAAATCTTAGTGGGGAAATCTACCCCATTTTTTGTTTTGATGCATGCCAGCAAAGCCACTACACAACGCTAAACAATACATTAATTGCACTACAACAGTGACAAACGGTGCTCACAAACTGTTAGGGCCGACATAAAGCTGTCCCAACAGTAGAGCTTTCCTTTCAGCACCATGGAGTGAATCCTTACCACCGCTACACCTGGCAATCAGCGGAGCCTTGTCTGGCAGCGAAACAGTTAATTCAGCCTCATTTACTGCCTTTTAAAAAAAACATACCTGATATGGCTGACTTGCTTAAACAAATGTGGTTTCTAGTGACAATTGAGGTGTAGAAACTATGGCATGAGGGGACGATGAGCGGATAAGAGGATTTCAATGATGACATTAATGAGCGAGCTAGGATGGACATAGTCAATATAACTATTTGTTCAGGAATTGTTTTCTGTACAGCGACAGAATTCACTTTCTTAGCTACAGTGTACATATTTCCCTGGTATTTTACATAATTTTTGACGCAGTATACAATACATTTTTGGACTCACCTTGTTGTGCTGTACTTACTTGAACAGGAAGGCGGTGGCAAATTTTGTCAATCAAACGTTGTCATCAAAGTTTGGCATTCTCTGGATTTATGGTGCTTTCAAGACAACTGGGGACTCAATAAAAAAACAAGGTTGAATGATGACGTCATGATTCTGAGATTCCCAGTTCCGAGTTTCCTGGGGGGTTTTTACACGCCAGAAGTCATGCTGATTGACAGCATGGCTAATGTATTCAACCTTTTCTGGCCCATGCTGTTGAATGTTTATCATTTTAAGCTTGGAAAAGAGACCCTTAAACCCAGGTTGGACCACACACCCACTCCACTGAATAGCCGGCTAGTGATTGCTTTGCAATGCTTGCAGTTAGCCACTGATTCCTTCCAAACCCTCATTGTTGAATTTGCAATTTTCAACTTGTTGTGTAATGTTTATGTCCAATGGCCGATGATCACCGATACGTTTTATCTGTAATTTCTCTTCATATGACAAGGATTGAAAAGGATTTGCCACTAGATTGTCAAAGAAATTCATGACGATGACTGCTTGTCTAGCTTGCTAGCTAACATTTTGATAGTATGATGTTGACATCAGTCCAATCAAAGATACAGTAGAAATATAACGTGATTTGACGTCATTTTACCTAGATTGTACAATATTTGCCCATTGTTCTTTCAAAAATTCTTCAAGCTCTATCTGTCAAGTTGGTTGATGATCAATGTTCGACAGCCATTTTCAAGTCTTGCCATAGATTTTCAAAACTATTTAAGTAAAAACTGTAAGTAGGCCACTCAGGAACATTCAATGTCCTCTTGATAAGCAACTCCAGTGTATATTTGACCTTGTGTTTTAGGCTATTGTGCTGCGGAAAGGTGCATTTTTCTCCCAGTCTATGTTGGAAATCAGACTGAACCAGGCTTTCCTCTAGGATTTTGCCTTTCCTAGATGTTATAGATGCTGTCTGTCTGGTAGATGCAATACAAGTCTGTCTGTCTGGTAGATGCAATATAAGTCTGTCTGTCTGGTAGATGTTATACAAGTCTGTCTGTCTGGTAGATGTTATACAAGTCTGTCTGTATGGTAGATGCTATACAAGTCTGTCTGTCTGGTAGATGCAATACAAGTCTGTCAATCTGGTAGATGCTATACAAGTCTGTCTGTCTGGTAGATGCAATATAAGTCTGTCTGTCTGGTAGATGCTATACAAGTCTGTCAATCTGGTAGATGCTATACAAGTCTGTCTGTCTGGTAGATGCAATATAAGTCTGTCTGTCTGGTAGATGTTATACAAGTCTGTCTGTCTGGTAGATGCTGTACAAGTCTGTCTGTCTGTCTGGTAGATGCTATACATGTCTGTCTGTCTGGCTGATGCAATACAAGTCAGTCTATCTGGTAGATGTTATAAAGGCAGTCTGTCTGTTAGATGCTATACATGTCTGTCTATCTGGTAGATGCTATAAATATCTTTCTGTCTGAAAGATGCTATACAAGTCTGTCTGGTAGATGTTATACAAGTATGTCTGTCTGGTAAATGCTATACAAGTATGTCTGTCTGGTAGACGCTATACAAGTCTGTCTGGTAGACACCATACAAGTCTGTCTGTCTGGTAGATGCCATACAAGTCTGTCTGTCTGGTAGATGCCATACAAGTCTGTCTGTCTGGTAGATGCCATACAAGTCTGTCTGTCTGGTAGATGCCATACAAGTCTGTCTGTCTGGTAGATGCCATACAAGTCTGTCTGTCTGGTAGATGCTATACAAGTCTGTCTGGTAGATGTTATACAAGGCTGTCTGTCTGGTAGATGTAAAACAACTCTGTCTGTCTGGTAAATGCTATACAAGTATGTCTGTCTGGTAGACGCTATACAAGTCTGTCTGTCTGGTAGACACCATACAAGTCTGTCTGTCTGGTAGATGCCATACAAGTCTGTCTGTCTGGTAGATGCCATACAAGTCTGTCTGTCTGGTAGATGCCATACAAGTCTGTCTGTCTGGTAGATGCCATACAAGTCTGTCTGTCTGGTAGATGCTATACAAGTCTGTCTGGTAGATGTTATACAAGGCTGTCTGTCTGGTAGATGCTATACAAGTTTGTCTGTCTGGTAGAATTAATACAAGTATGTCTGTCTGGTAGATGCTATACAAGTCTGTCTGTCTGGTAGATGCTATACAAGTCTGTCTGTCTGGTAGATGCTATACAAGTCTGTCTGTCTGGTAGATGTTATAAAGGCTGTCTGTCTGGTAGATGCTATACAAGTTTGTCTGTCTGGTAGAATTAATACAAGTATGTCTGTCTGGTAGATGCTATACAAGTCTGTCTGTCTGGTAGATGCTATACAAGTCTGTCTGTCTGGTAGATGCTATACAAGTCTGTCTGTGTAACGGCTTTCTTCGGTAGAAGGAGAGTCGGACCAAAATGCGGCGTGGCTATTGAGATTCATGTTTAATGAAAAAACACACTAAACACAAACACTACCAAAACAATAAACGTAACGAAAACCGAAACAGCCTATACTTGTGTAAACTAACACAGACCAAGGACATCAGGACACTAAGGACAATCACCCACGAAACACCCAAAGAATATGGCTGCCTAAATATGGTTCCCAATCAGAGACAACGATAAACACCTGCCTCTGATTGAGAACCACTTCAGACAGCCATAGACTTCACTAGAACACCCCACTAAGCTACAAACCCAACACACCACATACAAAAACCCATGCCACACCCTGGCCTGACCAAATAAATGAAAATAAACACAAAATACTTCGACCAGGGCGTGACAGTCTGTCTTTCTGGTAGATGCTTTACAAGTCTGTCTGTCTGTCTGTCTGGTAGATGCTATACAAGTCTGTCTGTCCGGTAGATGCTATACAAGTCTGTCTGTCTGGTAGATGCTATTCAAGTCTGTCTGTCTGGTAGATGCTATACAAGTCTGTGTGTCTGGTAGATGCTATACAAGTCTGTCTGTCTGGTAGATGCTATACAAGTCTGTCTGTCTGTCTGTCTGTCTGTCTGTCTGTCTGTGTCTGGTAGATGCTATACAAGTCTGTCTGTCTGGTAGATGCTATACAAGTCTGTCTGTCTGGTAGATGCTATACAAGTCTGTCTGTCTGGTAGATGCTATACAAGTCTGTCTGTCTGGTAGATGCTATACAAGTCTGTCTGTCTGGTAGATGCTATACAAGTCTGTCTGTCTGGTAGATGCTATACAAGTCTGTCTGTCTGGTAGATGCTATACAAGTCTGTCTGTCTGGTAGATGCTATACAAGTCTGTCTGTCTGGTAGATGCTGTACAAGTCTGTCTGTCTGGTAGATGCTATACAAGTCTGTCTGTATGGTAGATGCTATACAAGTCTGTCTGTCTGGTAGATGCTATACAAGTCTGTCTGTCTGGTAGATGCTATACAAGTCTGTCTGTCTGGTAGATGCTATACAAGTCTGTCTGTCTGGTAGATGCTATACAAGTCTGTCTGTCTGTCTGTCTGTCTGTGTCTGGTAGATGCTATACAAGTCTGTCTGTCTGGTAGATGCTATACAAGTCTGTCTGTCTGGAAGATGCTATACAAGTCTGCCTGTCTGGTAGATGCTATACAAGTCTGTCTGTCTGGTAGATGCTATACAAGTCTGTCTGTCTGGTAGATGCTATACAAGTCTGTCTGTCTGGTAGATGCTATACAAGTCTGTCTGTCTGGTAGATGCTATACAAGTCTGTCTGTCTGGTAGATGCTGTACAAGTCTGTCTGTCTGGTAGATGCTATACAAGTCTGTCTGTATGGTAGATGCTATACAAGTCTGTCTGTCTGGTAGATGCTATACAAGTCTGTCTGTCTGGTAGATGCTATACAAGTCTGTCTGTCTGGTAGATGCTATACAAGTCTGTCTGTCTGGTAGTTGCTATACAAGTCTGTCTGTCTGGTAGATGCTATACAAGTCTGTCTGTCTGGTAGATGCTATACAAGTCTGTCAATCTGGTAGATGCTATACAAATCTGTCTGTCTGGTAGATGCAATATAAGTCTGTCTGTCTGGTAGATGTTATACAAGTCTGTCTGTCTGGTAGATGCTGTACAAGTCTGTCTGTCTGTCTGGTAGATGCTATACATGTCTGTCTGTCTGGCTGATGCAATACAAGTCAGTCTATCTGGTAGATGTTATAAAGGCAGTCTGTCTGTTAGATGCTATACATGTCTGTCTATCTGGTAGATGCTATACATGTCTGTCTGTCTATCTGGTAGATGCTATAAATATCTTTCTGTCTGAAAGATGCTATACAAGTCTGTCTGGTAGATGTTATACAAGTATGTCTGTCTGGTAAATGCTATACAAGTATGTCTGTCTGGTAGACGCTATACAAGTCTGTCTGGTAGACACCATACAAGTCTGTCTGTCTGGTAGATGCCATACAAGTCTGTCTGTCTGGTAGATGCCATACAAGTCTGTCTGTCTGGTAGATGCCATACAAGTCTGTCTGTCTGGTAGATGCCATACAAGTCTGTCTGTCTGGTAGATGCCATACAAGTCTGTCTGTCTGGTAGATGCCATACAAGTCTGTCTGTCTGGTAGATGCTATACAAGTCTGTCTGGTAGATGTTATACAAGGCTGTCTGTCTGGTAGATGTAAAACAACTCTGTCTGTCTGGTAAATGCTATACAAGTATGTCTGTCTGGTAGACGCTATACAAGTCTGTCTGTCTGGTAGACACCATACAAGTCTGTCTGTCTGTCTGGTAGATGCCATACAAGTCTGTCTGTCTGGTAGATGCCATACAAGTCTGTCTGTCTGGTAGATGCCATACAAGTCTGTCTGTCTGGTAGATGCCATACAAGTCTGTCTGTCTGGTAGATGCTATACAAGTCTGTCTGGTAGATGTTATACAAGGCTGTCTGTCTGGTAGATGCTATACAAGTTTGTCTGTCTGGTAGAATTAATACAAGTATGTCTGTCTGGTAGATGCTATACAAGTCTGTCTGTCTGGTAGATGCTATACAAGTCTGTCTGTCTGGTAGATGCTATACAAGTCTGTCTGTCTGGTAGATGTTATAAAGGCTGTCTGTCTGGTAGATGCTATACAAGTTTGTCTGTCTGGTAGAATTAATACAAGTATGTCTGTCTGGTAGATGCTATACAAGTCTGTCTGTCTGGTAGATGCTATACAAGTCTGTCTGTCTGGTAGATGCTATACAAGTCTGTCTGTGTAACGGCTTTCTTCGGTAGAAGGAGAGTCGGACCAAAATGCGGCGTGGCTATTGAGATTCATGTTTAATGAAAAAACACACTAAACACAAACACTACCAAAACAATAAACGTAACGAAAACCGAAACAGCCTATACTTGTGTAAACTAACACAGACCAAGGACATCAGGACACTAAGGACAATCACCCACGAAACACCCAAACAATATGGCTGCCTAAATATGGTTCCCAATCAGAGACAACGATAAACACCTGCCTCTGATTGAGAACCACTTCAGACAGCCATAGACTTCACTAGAACACCCCACTAAGCTACAAACCCAACACACCACATACAAAAACCCATGCCACACCCTGGCCTGACCAAATAAATGAAAATAAACACAAAATACTTCGACCAGGGCGTGACAGTCTGTCTTTCTGGTAGATGCTTTACAAGTCTGTCTGTCTGTCTGTCTGGTAGATGCTATACAAGTCTGTCTGTCCGGTAGATGCTATACAAGTCTGTCTGTCTGGTAGATGCTATTCAAGTCTGTCTGTCTGGTAGATGCTATACAAGTCTGTGTGTCTGGTAGATGCTATACAAGTCTGTCTGTCTGGTAGATGCTATACAAGTCTGTCTGTCTGTCTGTCTGTCTGTCTGTCTGTCTGTGTCTGGTAGATGCTATACAAGTCTGTCTGTCTGGTAGATGCTATACAAGTCTGTCTGTCTGGTAGATGCTATACAAGTCTGTCTGTCTGGTAGATGCTATACAAGTCTGTCTGTCTGGTAGATGCTATACAAGTCTGTCTGTCTGGTAGATGCTATACAAGTCTGTCTGTCTGGTAGATGCTATACAAGTCTGTCTGTCTGGTAGATGCTATACAAGTCTGTCTGTCTGGTAGATGCTGTACAAGTCTGTCTGTCTGGTAGATGCTATACAAGTCTGTCTGTATGGTAGATGCTATACAAGTCTG
This sequence comes from Oncorhynchus clarkii lewisi, assembly GCF_045791955.1. Lineage (NCBI taxonomy): Eukaryota > Metazoa > Chordata > Actinopteri > Salmoniformes > Salmonidae > Oncorhynchus > Oncorhynchus clarkii. Next base: position 55,644,947 of record NC_092153.1, read on the forward strand.
TCTGTCTGGTAGATGCTATACAAGTCTGTCTGTCTGGTAGATGCTATACAAGTCTGTCTGTCTGGTAGATGCTATACAAGTCTGTCTGTCTGGTAGATGCTATACAAGTCTGTCTGTCTGTCTGTCTGTCTGTCTGTCTGTCTGTCTGTCTGTCTGTCTGTCTGTCTGTCTGTCTGTCTGTCTGTGTCTGGTAGATGCTATACAAGTCTGTCTGTCTGGTAGATGCTATACAAGTCTGTCTGTCTGGAAGATGCTATACAAGTCTGCCTGTCTGGTAGATGCTATACAAGTCTGTCTGTCTGGTAGATGCTATACAAGTCTGTCTGTCTGGTAGATGCTATACAAGTCTGTCTGTCTGGTAGATGCTATACAAGTCTGTCTGTCTGGTAGATGCTATACAAGTCTGTCTGTCTGGTAGATGCTGTACAAGTCTGTCTGTCTGGTAGATGCTATACAAGTCTGTCTGTATGGTAGATGCTATACAAGTCTGTCTGTCTGGTAGATGCTATACAAGTCTGTCTGTCTGGTAGATGCTATACAAGTCTGTCTGTCTGGTAGATGCTATACAAGTCTGTCTGTCTGGTAGTTGCTATACAAGTCTGTCTGTCTGGTAGATGCTATACAAGTCTGTCTGTCTGGTAGATGCTATACAAGTCTGTCTGTCTGGTAGATGCTATACAAGTCTGTCTGTCTGGTAGATGCTATACAAGTCTGTCTGTCCGGTAGATGCTATACAAGTCTGTCTGTCTGGTAGATGCTATTCAAGTCTGTCTGTCTGGTAGATGCTATACATGTCTGTGTGTCTGGTAGATGCTATACAAGTATGTCTGTCTGTCTGTCTGTCTGTCTGTCTGTCTGTCTGTCTGTCTGTCTGTCTGTCTGTCTGTCTGGTAGATGCCATACAAGTCTGTCTGTCTGGTAGATGCTATACAAGTCTGTCTGTCTGGTAGATGATATTCAAGTCTGTCTGTCTGGTAGATGCTATACAAGTCTGTCTGTCTGTCTGGTAGATGCTATACAAGTCTGTCTGTCTGGTAGATGCTATACAGGTCTGTCTGTCTGGTAGCTGGTTTCCCCTGTGTGTGAGTATGTCTGTAAGCCAGTGGGTTTTTTATTCAAGTCTATCTGTTTTGTAGCTGCTTATCTCTGTATATCTGCGTTGCTGTGTTTGATGAGTAGGTGTGTGTGTCGATTAGATGGATGTGTCTGGAGATAGCTGTACTCGATGTCCCCTATCCCCTGTCTCTTCTCTGTGTGCTTCAATCTCCGGACGTAGGCACGGCCAATCTTGTTAAGTGAGACTCAGTGGCTCTAAATATTTGCTAAACACTAACTTTTCAGGGGCTGATAGGCTGTCAAAGGTTCAGTCGTATCAATCTACTACACAATTAAATGTTCTATGCTGTGCATCCACCTTACAGATCCTTCTCGATGAGTCACGATGCCAGGATCCCAGCCACCACATTCAGCAATGTGTGTGTATGTGTGTGTGAGTGTGTGGCCTCACATTTTAGCCTGGGGTGTCTCCAGGGTGTTGGGTTGTAGAGCGCTGCACGCATACCTAGACCCAGCCTCACACACTCTCACAGAACACTTTACCTGACTGCTAGTACCACATAGACACAATGACCCAGCATCACTATTTAAGAACCCTACCAGTCTCGCGACAATTCCCTCTTCATGTTTTTCCTCCTTCTCCTCCTCCCATTCCATCCTGTCATCCTCCACTCTCCTTTTGAAAATGCGACTATCCCAATTCAAAAAGAAATGGATCCTTGTGTGTGTGTGTGTGTGTGTGTGTGTGTGTGTGTGTGTGTGTGTGTGTGTGTGTGTGTGTGTGTGTGTGTGTGTGTGTGTGTGTGTGTGTGTGTGTGTGTGTGTGTGTGTGTGTGTGTGAGAGCGTGTGTGAGTGAGCGTGTGAGTGAGAGCGTGTGTGAGTGAGCGTGTGAGTGAGTGAGCGTGTGTGTGTTTGAGTGAGCGTGTGTGTGTTTGAGTGAGCGTGTGTGTGTTTGAGTGAGCGTGTGTGTGTTTGAGTGAGCGTGTGTGTGTGTTTGAGTGAGCGTGTGTGTGTGTGTTTGAGTGAGCGTGTGTGTGTATGTTTGAGTGAGCGTGTTTGAGTGAGCGTGTCTGTATGTTTGAGTGAGCGTGTCTGTGTGTTTATGTGTGTTTGGGTTCTGGTCGTGTCTGGCGTGATTGGCTGGTGTATCATTCCGTGACTGGGCCTTGCATCAGACCAGCAGAGAGCGAGAGGGAGAGAGAGGGGAGAGAGAGCTGGGTTAACGGGTGAGGCAGGGAGAGAGCACTCATGAATGAAACATAGAGGGTAATGAAACGTGTAGCTTAACACTCAGACTCACACACACACACACACTATCAGACTCAGCCCAAACACCAACACATGCAAATATACTGACAGAATTCTCACAGCAGAATCAAATGGACAATGGTAGAGAGTAGAAATATCAACAAAGTACTAGGATTGCCACCCCTCCCCCATTAGAATATACGGCGCATAATGTCTGCCAATGACAACCATTAAAGAGTCAAGGAGTGCATACTGTGTAGGTCATAGGGCCATGGGCAGTGGTGCAGAGGTGACATGGCAGGTTATAGCAGGTTGTAGTCTAATTCTAATTAGGTCTGTTTATTGGGTAAATAAGCTAACACTAATTGGAGGTCAGGGACATTTCAGGAAATCTCAACCACTGGCATCTGCTACACACACACACACACACACACACACTCTCTCTCTTTCTCTCAAAACAAAATTAACCACACACACACCCTCTCTTTCTCTCAAAACAAAATCAACCACACAAGCACACAAACACAGATAATTGGATACAACCCCCCCCCCCCCCCTCCACACACACACACACACACACACACACACACACACACACACAGTCTGTAGACAATAGCAATGTCTCTCTAGGATGGATTGTTTCATGACAAGGATTCTGCTGCATAAATGAAGTGGCCACATTACTGGGAGTGTTATCATGATTTTAACAGTGCTGCCTTTAGGTAAATGTTCAACTTGCCATGTTGTGTTGACATCACAAACACAGTTATAACGGTCACCCATCTTTGAGTGTGTGTGTGTGTGTGTGCATGCATCCACATGTGGCATGTCTGTCTATAAAGAGTCACTCCTGTCACCCTCCCTACTACGGACTAGACGCTGACCGGGAGGGAAACATGCAGACAGATGTTCGAAGGGGAAAATCATCAAGCACAGAGAACCCCAGCAGGATAAAAAGACACAAAAGCTTTCACTTTTCTCCCGGCTGCTAAGAGCAGGATTAGGGCTTCTTACCACAGAACAATGGGCAGACTGTTGTGCTGATAACGAGGTGTTAATCAGCAATGCTTTCTCCCTCTCTTTCTCCTTCCCCTTCCGGCACTGGAGGCTCAAATCTGCTTTGTGCTCCTCTTAACTCCTAAATAGGAGAATGGATGATGGATTTGGTCCCTTTATTGAATGTCCTAACTGTCAAAACAAAATGTAATAGCGGTAATCAGGAATTAAGCACCACTGAAGTGGACAGCGACACAATTCGGTTCAGCACAAGTTCAGGACCTGGACAGTGTGGACAGTGACCGTCTCACAAGACTGGACAGGGAGTAAGTACACTGCAACTAAAATAGAACTCTTCATTGTATCTACAGTCACAACATGTATGTATCATGACTTTCTTGTGATAGTTGTCTGTATAATTGTTTCAGCAGCAGTATGTAATGTGTATCCGGATGTGTGTGTTATGGCTTTTTTTGGTAATTAGGTGAAGTCCAGTATAACAGCAGACCAAGCTGCTCTCATCTCCTCCTTCTATCTTCATGCCTCACTGGTCTAACACTGTCTGGAGCACTTCAAGTGTGTGTGTATATGTATGTGTGCGTGTGCGTGTGTGCGTGCGTGCGTACGTGCGTGTGTGTGTGCTGAAGGGGGGTAGGTAGGTAGGTGTGATAACCAACACTCAGAAATGAAAGTTTAGCCCTGGAGAGGACTTGACACGCAATATCTCCCTCCTCAGTGACAGGCACTCACACAACCACACACACAGCTGCCATGATGAAGGGTAGGCAACCACCGCCAAGGGCTTTGAGAGACGCCAGAGAAGGAGATAGATCTGTGTGTGTATGTGTCTGAAACACACAGACGTCTTACCATAGCTTGGTTATAGTATAGGAGGAGTATACAAAGAAGACACAGACTCTAAATAGTTAACGAGGTGCAGACTTACTGATCAGGGCTTTTTTCACCACACACAGCTGGGAACAACAGGATGTAAACTCAGCAAGAGAGACGAGATGAAGACAAATGCACTTTTACTGAAGACAATATGCTTTATTTTCCAGGGTGCCAGTCTGTCTCTGAAACTGAATTGTCATATGATTTAATCCGGAGACCAGGTATGCTCAGTAACATCAATGACGTGGCAGAGAGAAGTAGAAACCTGTAGGGGAGTGGGATTGGTCTATTGGACGTTTTCACAGTTGTTTTGATATCCTAAAACTTTAAAGATCAACTCACTCTGTCTACCACTCATCCCCATCACCATCCCCATGACAATCACCATCCCCATCCCCATGCCCATCACCATCCCCATGCCCATCCCCATCACTATCCTCATCACCATCACCATCCCCATGCCCATCCCCATGCCTATCCCCATCACTATCCCGATGCCCATCACCATCCCCATGCCCATCCCCATGCCCATCACCATCTCCATGCCCATCCCCATGCCCATCCCCATCACTATCCCCACGCCCATGCCCATCACCATCCCCATGCCCATCACCATCCCCATGCCTATCCCCACTCCCATGCCCATACCCATCACCATCCCCATGCCCATCCCCATGCCCATCACCATCCCCATGCCCATCACCATCCCCATGCCTATCCCCACTCCCATGCCCATACCCATCACCATCCCCATGCCCATCCCCATGCCCATCACCATCCCCATGCCCATCACCATGCCGATCACCATCCCCATGCCCATCACCATCCCCATGCCCATCACCATCCCCATGCCCAACACTATCCCCATGCCCATCACCATCCCCATGCCCATCACCATTCCCATCCCCATGCCCATCACCATCCCCATGCCCATCATCATCCCCATGCCCATGCCCATCCCCATCACTATCCCCACGCCCATGCCCATCACCATGCCCATCACCATCCCAATGTCCATCCCCATCACTACCCCCATGCCCATGCCCATCACCATGCCCATCCCCATCACTATCCCCACGCCCATGCCCATACCCATCACCATCCCCATGACCATCCCCATACCCATCACCATCCCCATGCCCATCACCATTTTGATCACCATCCCCATGCCCATCACCATCCCCATACCCATCACCATCCCCATGCCTATCCCCATCACTATCCCCATGCCCATCACCATGCCCATGCCCATGCCCAGGCCCATCACCATCCCCATGCCCATCACCATCCTCATGCCTATCCCCATCACTATCCCCATGCCCATCACCATCACCATCCCCACACCCATGCCCATACCATGCCCATCCCCATGCCCATGCCCATCCCCATGCCCATCACCATCCCCATGCCTATCCCCATCACTATCCCCATGCCCATCACCATCCCCATCACCATCCCCATGTCTATCCCCATCACCATGCCCATGCCCATCCCCATCCCCATCTCCATCCCCATGCCCAACCTCATCACCATGCCCATATCCATCACCAAGCCTATCCCCATCCCCATCACCATGCCCATCACCATCACCATGCCTATCCCCATCCCCACCACCATGTCCATCACCATGCCCATCACCATGCCCATCACCATGTCCATCCCCATCACCATGTCCATCCCCATGCCCATCACCATGCCTATCACCATGCCTATCACCATCACCATGCCTATCACCATGCCCATCACTATGCCCATGCCTATCCCATCCCCATGCCCATCACCATGCCCATGCCCATCACCACGCCCATCACCATGCCCATCACCATACCCATCACCATGCCTATCCCCATCCCCATGCCCAGTCGTTTGTCCATAGACGACAGTAACTAGTTTTGGAAGTCTATACCCGAGAGACACATTGAAAGGTCCCACCGCTTCAGTTGAAAGGCTTCTAAAAGGCCTCTCCTCCCTAATAGTTGCGGCTCAAGTAAGCCCTTATTTTGAGATGGACTGACCCCAGCTGCCTTGGAGACGTCTCCAGGCAGCTTGTTAGCACTTTGTAACGATGTACGCTGAGAGTAGGGAAGCAAGTTCAGGGAGTGAATACATTTAATTAATAAATGAACAAAACAAGAAACACGAACAGGGAAACCAACATGAAACAGCAACAATGACGACTGAGGAAGGAACCAAAGGGAGTGACATATAAAGGGCAGGTAATCAAGGACGTGATGGAATCCAGGTGAGTGTCATTATGCGCGTAACATTGGTGACAGGTGTGTGCCATAATGAGCAGCCTGGTGACCTATAGGCTGGAGAGGGAGCACACGTGACACACTTAGTCAGGCTTTGAGTGTGTAACAGTACAGATGATGAGAATCCTCTCCGGTGGCTCAATCTGAGGGACAATTTCAACAACACTAAAATATGGTGCTAGATTATAAAATAGCATTGTCTATATTTGTTAGGAAATGTATGCCTACTCCAAAACTGTGATGTCAGTGTATTGATGATTTATGCCGGTTGAGAATGTACAATAGCAGCATGGATATAAGGTTGAGTCACATACTGTTGTATCTTATGTTATTTCAAGAAAATAGATCTAACAGAAACTACACAGGACAGTGAGACAGAGACATACCCTCACATACACCCATGCATGACACACACACACCTTGTGACTGAACAGACCCATAGACATCCACCCAGACCCCAGGGCTACAAATGACCCTGTCATCCACCAAGCAGAGCATCATCAATGTTACCACATAAAACATGTGAGCTGTGAAGGAGGGACTGAAGAGGTTCTGTACGGTGCAGGCCAGCCAGTGTGGGTGAATACCAGTGTGAGTGAATACCAGTGTGGGTAAATACCAGTGTGAGTGAATACCAGTGTGAGTGAATACAAGTGTGGGTGAATACAAGTGTGGGTGAATACAAGTGTGGGTGAATACAAGTGTGGGTGAATACAAGTGTGGGTGAATACAAGTGTGGGTGAATACAAGTGTGGGTGAATACCAGTGTGGGTGAATACCAGTGTGAGTGAATACTAGTCCTGTGACTATATGTAATGAATGGGGAACATTATGAACTCCTTACAGGCCATAAGATGACAGGCCAATCTGCTGAGTATGCATCACAGAAAAATCAGAGAGAGGAGCAGAAACTCTGGTGTTGACACGCACACACACACACACACAGCCCTCAGCTAGTGTCTCCCAATGGAAAAACAAGTGGGTTTTTACTTCCTATTTTTTACTGGGTCTGTTATTTGTCAGACCACATCCTGAGGCAAAGGATAAAAAATGAGCTTTTCTTTAAAAACTACGCACAGACCCGCACATGCACGCGCACACAAATACATACACACACACACACACACACACACACACACACACATACTACACACACTGGTATTAACCTTCAACTTTTCTAACGCGTAATTGGAATGAATTTGCATACATTCTAATTTCTAAATGTAAGCACTGAACTTTTTAATTATAGGAAACCTTGAGTCTGTGTGTGTCAATGAGTTAATGTGTGTAAGGAGACGTGTTTAGAGGAAGGGAGAGCACCTTTGCCAAACGCAGCCCATAGGCAGCTGTCCAACAGATGTGGACACACACATACACACACCATACACAAACACAGACACACAGCTACTACAGACCCATTGGGACAGTACATTCCTTTTGGTATTTCCGTGACACAGGCGATCATAACTAAACTCATTAGCGTAAGGCAAACAGATGCCCTGGAGCATCTGATACACACAGAGAAACAGGATGACACTCTATGGGTTTACAGGGAGTTCATCACATCCTCAAACACCCTCAGCTACAGAAGCTTCCTGATGATAGTTACTACATGGTAGCCATATCGTCGAGAGAGGAGAGGACAAAAGAAGAGCTGGATGGTCACCTTGGCCAGAGGCTTCGATTAAGGGCACCATTAGTAATAATACATAACAATCTGCTCCATAACCCCTCCTGCCCAGGCTCACAGTTGCCAAGGGCACGGATTACCATAGAAACCAATTTGAAGGGAGCATGTCACCAAAGCAGCAATTTCAGACTGGAGGGAAATGAGACCTCAAGTCATTATTCTGCCTGACATTTGTCTGGATGTGCTCAAACAGTGGTCCCCCAGGTCGATCCCGTGGTATTAGACTGATATATGTAGATATGCATCTCAAGGAAATATTAGAGCATCACAGGCCTGGATATAGCAACACGATCCAATTATTGATGGTCTGATCTGTAATTAAAACAGTCAACGGGTGGTGCCCAGACAGTCCCGAATGACTGAAGGGCAGTGTACATCTCCGCAAAACCAAAGAAGATTTTTTTTGTTTGTCACATTGTGACATTTCAGGTCAAATGTGCTTTTACGTAGTTTTTGTCTCACGAGAGAACCAATGGGTTGCAACTTTAACTATGCTACAGTTATTTACAAAACTGTAGAAATTAGTGATTGGCAAGCCCACAGCATTGTCACCGGACCCAAAAACAAGTAACAAGGCTGTAGACAAGACTCTGCTTAATATCCCCCATCACTCAGTGCTTCTACATAGAAATATAGGTTTGATCCTAAAGGCAGCCAAATTGATTTCCCTTAAAACGCAACTTAAAAGATACAGTTTTGTTTGCTATTTCAAAGTATGTTGTACAGCAGCATTATCAAACGCTCCTATGTAATGGTCACGCATTCCCTGGCCCAGTAAAGAGGACCAGCCCGCACCATGTTGAAAAAGTAACAATTACATAAAAAATAGAGAACCCTCTGCACAGCTCTCTCGTTCACTCCATTCTCCTCTGAGTTAAAGCACAGAGATCAATCATCTGCTGTGAAGTGGAGAGGGCACCTTGAAAACCCGGTATTTATTTGTTTGAAACATTCCCTCTCTTTCTTGTCCTCTTGCTAGCCACGGGGGATCCGGCCATTGAATTTTACTTCAATGCGTTGGCCTTTAACCCATGGGGGACGTGGCGTCCCTCTCACTGCCATTCCCAGTCAGGTGCAACTGGGGGAAACTGCCAGCACTCTCACCCACACAGAGTCATTTACATATTTTAAAAGAGAAAATATATGTATTTTTTAATCCAACTTCTGGGAAAAACTTGTTGAGCTGGACTATTGATTGGCTGAATTCTCTCCATGCCCAGAATTAATTGAACTCTTGTAATATTGTATGTGTGCAAATGTTCAGCTGTGTTTAGGGCGATCTGGGGCAACTATCTGACTGTCAAATAACATGACAAGTTCTCTCCATTTCTTGTGCACGAGAATGTGTTGCGTGAGAGATATCAAGGGCTCTGTACTGTTTGCAGACGGACTGCTTTGCTGTAATTAAGCCAGAGCCTCCCATGGTGGCACTGTCAAACAATGCAGTTTGTCAGCAGGACACCAGTCTCTCTGTGCATTAAAACGTGCCTTATGACAGATAACTTCAGATAGATACTGCCTTTTAATTGTATTGTCCCATATTTACTGTGCAAAATACACTGCTGTGTACGGGCATTTTAAGCAAGGATCATGTATACCATGAATCATGTTATTATCTGGATAGCTGGAGCTACAATAAATAAACATACACAGCTATAATATCACAGTAATTGAAATCCCTCTCCTTCTCTGCTCCATCCTGCTTCCTGTGAATGACATAAACTCAGGCCAGAATGTGGCAGATGGGTGCAACACAGGTGTCGTGGAAACCATTGGTAACTAGGCTACAGCCTCCCCTGACTGTCCTTAGCAACATCAGAAAGTAAAAGTGGATCATAAGTTTCCATCTGCACCGCCAGTGGCATCTTAACCAGAGCACTAATCTGTTTGGCATTCAGGATTTTAATAGGAGTCATGGTGGCATCAGAACATCCAAGACCCTGACATTCTAGCGAGAATGCAAATTATAATGTTATTGTTGTGTAATGTTTCGTGAAAATATGGAGGAGAGCCGAACTAATATCCCTTTTAGACATATGGAATGTGGTGCCTTGAAAGCACCTCGGCTACTGCATGTTTGTTTGTCTGAAAGGGTACATTACGGATTTTTAAATGCTGCCACGAAACCTTCTCTGAAGATAGTTTAGAAGCGCCACTGAACAGGCATTTAAATTGTCTGTGAAGGAATAGGGGCTAACGTCCATCACTAGGCAACCAGAACTGTCAATCAAAATATATCGAGCTGCCTATGCGCAGCCTGCCTCTGCACAGACCACTCACTCCTAAGACAAACACATCTACCCGACCATAAAAAACTGCAGGAAAACAATACGAAAGTACATCAACATTTATTATTATCAGGGAAACAGTACCAAACACTCTATGCCGGAGCAAAATTCTACTGTTTGAAAAGGTACAGACGCTGCTGATGTGGCACTTTGTTTATTGTCTGAAATGTTATCAATTGTCGCTAATCAACCCTTTACTGTTTTGGCTTCCTATGTATGAAAAGGGTAAAGTAAACTCACCCCATTCCGTACAAATGTGCAACTATTTCTGTCTTACAATCTCTCTCCACCAGGTGTAGCACTTCTCTCATCCTTTAAAAACAAGAAATGGACAGTGACGGGGTAAGGGAGGGATACCTAGTCATTTTTTGCGTCCTCACTGCTTGTGATCCTCATTCTCAAATCCGCTGTTTACTTCTAAGATCACTTTAGCACCGCCCTAAAAATCCGATTCAAATTCGACACAAACCTTCTAATAGGTATGTCTTGGCACATTATAAAAACTCTTTATAGTGTCCTATTTAGATTTTAGCGGTGATAAGGTGATTAGTTGGACAGATCGAGTGAAAAAAAGCTATTTTCCCACACAACATCTCTACTTCTCACTATCACGCATTTGTTTTGTTTCCCCACCCGCCATTTTTAAAAAGACCCGACGGGGCTCATTGCCTTCTTGAATCATGCAGAAATGGGCAGCGTGGGGGTCATGTAATTGATTCTGTTGGAAAGGGGAGAAATTGTGCTTTACAATGGTATTGACATTACAGTTGATCTGGAAGTATTACGTTTTTGGGGCGCTAAAATAAGGTAAATTGTACAGACCAAGGCGATGTACAAAAGTGAGTGAGTTTACGTTACAATAATAATGTTTCTGGGCCAATGTTGTTTACAATCAGATGCTACAGTAGCTTAGTTATTAGTTACTGTAGAGTTCTGTAGATATATAGATATAATTCTGTAGATATTATGTTGAATAATAAACTACATTCATTAATTTGACTCCATTATTATGTGAATAAATGCAACAGGCACTGTGCTTCTCTGGAGGATCTAGCAAAATAGCGAATCATTTCATTACTCCTTATGACTATAATAAGACTATCTTGCACTTTATGCAATTATTAAGAGGCTAGAAACTGTACAAATAGCTAATCATGGCAACTAATGGTCTAGCATTAACTTATTGAGTCAAGTAGATCAGGGATGTCAAGGTGGAACCCAAACATATGATATGTGCAGTTTAAATAACAACTACAAATATACCTACTAAATTATGAACTTATAGTCAATCAAATAATTACTCTGTAAAATGAGGAATTAATTTACTCAATTCAACTAATAGGATTTATTAGTCACAAAATAATTAACACTCAGGTAATTACAGTGTACATTAAATACATGATGCATTACAGAATATACTGAGTAAATGACTATCAACTAAATAAGAATGAACATGGTTGCTCCTGTCTTCAGTTCAGAATAATCGTTTTTAAAAAAACGGAGTGTGTCTGATACACACAGGAGCTTGCTAAGAAATTCTCAAAGTATGAACAAATTCACTGCCCTTTTAACTAAATTCAAGCTTGGACTCACCCCCAACCTGAATTAAAACGTATTTGCACTTTGCTAGTGAAAACAAAAGGCAGGAACAACACACCAACATTCTAATCAACTCAATTTGAATGTTATGACCAAACACCAGTAATGTTCCTGATAGCCAGTCAACCAACATACAATTTAAATCATCCTGCCACTTTAAAATGTGTTAACCAGAAAACATATAATGCTATAAAACATTTTTACAGCTCTTTAAACAAACACAACAATTTAATTCACATTTTATTTAGCTAGGCAAGTCAGTTAAGAACAAATTATTATTTTCATTGACAGCCTAGGAACAGTGATAGCCCACAGATGATTAGCCATCCAAACAATGTAATAAATCGCAAGACGCATCTTCATCACTGGCCTTCATCATCATTCACATTTGTTCACTCGTTTTTTTGACTAAAGTTCCATGTAATTACAGTATTCTATGTCAGCCTTTTGTCCGAAGTGGGTCGCGACGCGTCAGAGTAAAAGTATAAATATTTCATTAATTACTGGAATTGATTTGGCAAAGTGCATCTTTTGTTATTCTTATCTCTTACTTTTATTTTAAATGTTTTACTTTTCTAGGTATTTTCTTAACTGCATTGTTGGTTAAGGGCCTGTAAGTAAGCATTTCACTGTTGTATTTGGCGGGTGACAAATACATTTGATTTGGCCAAGTGCATCTGCGCTCTCTGTTCAGTGCGGTCCCTACTCGCTTTTTTCTGCAGTTTCCTTGAAGATCACTCTGACATACACGATGCAGCACTGTCAGCCATTGACTTGTCATTCCCACTCGCAATCACTCACCGATGTCATCATATGGACTCATGCTAGCCACAAGTTCTGACTCTTTTCAATTGTCATGAAACGCAAATAAAGCGATGTATGAAAGAGAGAGAAACTCAAACTTTGAGAAATAACTAGGAGCGCCCACAATGTCTTTTGTGCGGGGAAGTGCTTAGTAATGAGTCTCTCAAAACGAACAAATTAATAAAACGACACATCCTGACCAAACATTCACAGCATGATGGTAAACCCAGGGAGTTCTTTTTTTTGGAACAGGGCAGACTGCTTCAGGAAACAGTGCTTCAGGAAACAGTGCTTCAGGAAACAGTACTTCAGGAAACAGTGCTTCGGGAAACTGCTTCGACAGTGGAAAAGTAAGTCAGCTAGCAAGGCATTGTTGTCATTTTATAACAGGTGATGGATGATAAGCAGAAATAAGGGAGTACTAACTCTCATAGTAGTATGTCAGTTTCTCTTTCCAACAATCCCCTGGTATTGTACACAGCTAGTGAACATTAGCCAAAGCTAAAAGCTAGCTACAGTAACAGCACAGATGAAAAACGATCAGGCCCACTGTACATCTTACTGTGGAAATGATTGTTAAACTAGTCTAGGTTGGAACTGTTGCTGTAATACAAGTAATAATATTTATTCTGAACTGGAATAGACTGATTGAAGCCAGATGCTTTTTCAGGCAAACAAACACATACAGTGCCTTGCGAAAGTATTCGGCCCCCTTGAACTTTGCGACCTTTTGCCACATTTCAGGCTTCAAACATAAAGATATAAAACTGTATATCCAGGTGTTAGAATGGCCAAGTCAAAGTCCAGACCTGAATCCAATCGAGAATCTGTGGAAAGAACTGAAAACTGCTGTTCACAAATGCTCTCCATCCAACCTCACTGAGCTCGAGCTGTTTTGCACGGAGGAATGGGAAAAAAATTCAGTCTCTCGATGTGCAAAACTGATAGAGACATACCCCAAGCGACTTACAGCTGTAATCGCAGCAAAAGGTGGCGCTACAAAGTATTAACTTAAGGGGGCTGAATAATTTTGCACGCCCAATTTTTCAGTTTTTGATTTGTTAAAAAAGTTTGAAATATCCAATAAATGTCGTTCCACTTCATGATTGTGTCCCACTTGTTGTTGATTCTTCACAAAAAAATACAGTTTTATATCTTTATGTTTGAAGCCTGAAATGTGGCAAAAGATCGCAAAGTTCAAGGGGGCCGAATACTTTCGCAAGGCACTGTAGTTCTGGGTTGCTCATCTACAGCAGGAACAGGTCTCCTGCCTGACTGAGAAAGCAGTAGATGTTCAGATGCAGTTTGACACCACATACCTATGTGAGTAAGGGTTCTAAACTCTGACATAATTTTTAAAAACAAGTACAGAAACAGTCTCAATGCTGTGCATGACCTCAGTGTTGCACTGAGCCCAGAATAGACATGCTCGTTGAAAACTTCAACCAGCCACACACCTCTCATTAGGACTGTGTGTGTGTTTTCTGGTCTACATCTGTGTGATGTTATCAATCAGTTTATTCCAGTCCTGAATAAAAATTATTACTTGTATTTTAACAGCAACAGTTCCAACCTAGACTAGTTTAACAATCATTTCTACAGTAAGATGTACAATATATCACGACTCAGGATATGACCCCCATGCTGACACAGTAGGCGGATAGTACAATTCTCAGATTATTTATTGTAAACATGGGGCAGGCAAAGGGCAGGTCGAGGACAGGCATGGGGTCGTGATCAGGTCAGAGTCAGGCAGGTAGGTACAGGAAGACAGGCAGGCTCGGGGTCAGGGTCAGGGCAGGCAGAGGTTTGTAAGCAGGTCAGAGTCAGGCAGGTACAGGATGGCAGGTAGGCTTGGGGTCAGGGCAGGCAGAAAAGTCAGACACAAGGAAAACTAGGAAACAGAACTCGAGGAACAGGAAAGCACACTGGTAAGACCTGACAAGACAAGACAAACTGGCAACAGAGAACACAGGTATAAATACACACTGGATAAAGTGGAAGATGGGCGACACCTGGATGAGGATGGAGACCAGCACAAAGACAGGTGAAACAGATCAGGTTGTGACAGAGTAGGCCTGATCATTTTTCATCTGTACTGTTACTTAGGGTTGCACTATCAAAAAGCCTGTGTGTAGTCCGTTGTTCATCTGTGTGATGTGATCAATCAGTTTGTTCCAGTTCAGAATGAAAATTATTTATTGTATTTTAACAGCAACAGTTCGAACCTAGACAGATATGTAAGAGTGTTTTTAATGGGGGAAAATAAACATTAATATATATTTATATGGATATTTAATTTCATTGTTATTTGTTTTTGTCTATATTGCATTTGTTTTAGGCATAAGGGCAATGAAATGTACCAATATTTAGGTATAGTTGCATATTTTCTTAAGCTTGGGTCCCAGGAAAACACAACACTTCTAATTTGGGTCCCAGGCTGAAAAAGTTTAAGAGCCCCTGTTCTATGTAACTACCTGGACTAGAAATGACAGTGGGTGCTTCTGTGATTTCATAAAACAGCATATAACCAGCCAATTGTAGTGGTGTGAATACTTTGGCCTGTTTCGACATTGGGTGAAATATAACAACGTTAAATAACATGAGCAGTCTCCAAAGGGTTATCCTAAACAATGGGTTACCAAAGGGTTATCCTAAACAATGGGTTACCAAAGGGTTATCCTAAACAATGGGTTACCAAAGGGTTATCCTAAACAATGGGTTACCAAAGGGTTATCCTAAACAATGCCATGGCCAGTTGATGCGTCTTTTACAGCTTGGCTGATATCCTAATTTGCTCTCCTGTCCTTTCTGATTGTCTGCAGACAAAAGCGACCCAGTGTAGACATGGTTAGATATGGGTGTGTGTTATTTCAGTGTGACACACCTGCTAGTGTCCTTCTGGAGAACCCATCTGGTCTGGCTCAATCACAACCTGGCTCTGGCCCATCCGGCTGCTAAAGACAACATTTACTGAGCAGGAAAATCACACTGGGCTAAGACTACTGCCTGCCTTACCCTGTGAATAGTCACATCTCTAAATTATAGTACAGCAACGGTACACAAAATAATCTATCATCTATTCTGGAAATGTGCTATTTACTCTTTTTTTAACTCTTATTTTCCCTAATCCCTGTGTTTCCTGTCTCTCTGTGCCAGTTTGTCTTGTATGTTTCCAAGTTAACCAGCGATTTCCCCGTTCTCCTGCCTGACCATTCCGCCTGCATGACCACGACCCTGTCTGCCACTCTGTACCTCCTGGAATCTGATCAGGAATTGACCTTTTGCCTGTCCACGACCATTCTCTTACCTATTCCTTTTGGATGAATAAACATTGTAAGACTCCAACCATCTGCCTCATGTGTCTGCATCTGGGTCTCACCTTGTGTCCTGATACATACACCCTAACTGAATAAATATGATATGATTAGAGCTTATTGGAAATAGTTAGAGATGAGTGATCTCCTCAGACATGGCCACGACTGAGCAGCAGAAGATCTCAGGTCAGGTGGATGGAACTGAAACTACACGTAGCTTAATCACCCAAACACTCTCACCACTAGCATACGGCCATGAGTGGCCTAATGGACTGAGTGACTGGCTTCTCTCTCCCGAACCCCCTTCCCTCTCACTCCCCTCTCTCTCAACTCAAAATTCATCTGTCTGTTGGAGTGAGTCAGGACATGGGCAGAACAGACAATTTAAGCACTTGAAATCACACACCCTCACATACACACACACACACACACACACACAGGAAATGGAAGCACTAATCATCACAGCAGGTTGGCTGCCAGAGCCAGGCAGAGAGTGCCATGTTCGTGAGAGGGTGGACAGTGTCAGTCTGGACATGAGTGGAAGTGCCAGTGTCATGACACAGCCCGCACTTTCCCATCAAACCCCGCTAAACCCAATCAGGACTTGAAGTGAAGTGTCAGTCACCTCTCACCTAAACACCTTTCACCCCATCTGCCTTGAGAACACCACTTCTTTCTCATGTGTTTTAACTGCTTGGGGGAAATTAATAAAGGGAGAAGTGAAAATATGAAAGGTTGTACGTGTGTGTGTGTGTACGTGTGTGTGTGTGTGTGTGCGCGCGTGTCTCTGTGTTTGTGTGTGTGCATCCTGGAGTGCGTGTGAGAGAGTTTGACAGAAGGCCCTGTGGCATGCTGCCCCAAGGCTCTGACCTGATCAAAGCACAGTCTGTCAGTCTGCAGGTACACAAACACAACACACAACACTGCACCCTGAGAACATACACACACACACATATTCACATCCAACATCCAGCACTGCATTCTGACAACAGAGGGAGAGGAGGGAAGACAGAGAGATACAGAGATCAGACAGTAGCTGTCTGACTATGAACAGGGGTTATGTGGAGGGCATAGGGCCATGTGGAGCACTCCACTTCCCTTTTAGGACAAAAGGAGAGGTTTTTAAAATATATATTTTTTATTTATTTTACCTTTATTTAAACAGGTAGGCTAGTTGAGAACAAGTTCTTATTTGCAACTGCGACCTGGCCAAGATAAAGCATAGCAATTTGACACATACAACAACACAGAGTTACACATGGAATAAACAAAACATACAGTCAATAATACAACAGAACAAAAGGTTCTAGTCTGTTTCACAGTGGAAGTGCCAGTTAAGCAAAGCAGGCCAGTGTACACATCACACTAAATCAGAGTAATGCCACTGACCCACTCTAAGATCTAACTGTCCCTGTCCCTGTTTCATTAATAACATTTTCATGCGTGAGTTCCAAATATCTCTAACAGTCGTCCTAGCGTGAGTTTTTTTATGTACATGAATGCAGAATGCACTCACTGTTCCAAAATGTGATAACCCGCGCTGACCTCAAACCAAGTCATGCTGCCGGCTAATTATCTATAGGCTATGTTTCAATTAGTCCATTTTTTCTAACAACAGTTTGAATTGAGGTGTGTTCCGCCTTCTCATTAATTCACATAAGAAGTAACCCATTTCACTGCTGCGGACAATTTATGTTGATACTGAACTTCTCTTTTCAACAAGAGCCCAAGCACTTCCTCAGTGTTTCCCCTGATCAAGTATGCAGACATTTGCACATCTCTAGTCAGAACAGGCCTTGAAAGAACTGTTTCCCCGTGACATATTTTCTGGTTGGCACCCGCGTTGCCTTCATTGTTGTTTTCCTTACAAATAATAATTTTGGACAAGCGTGCGTTCCTATCAAAGTAAGTACCTAATTTTCTATATATAGTGTGGTCGTTTCTACTGTAGCATTCCATATGTATGTTACATATTACTGTTTTATTCACATATTTTTAAGTATTGATGACAAATCATGCATTCCGATTCTTGCATAGTTTGTAATGGACACATGATGTGTGTCACGTCTACTCCCGCTCCTCCTCTCTGGCGCTCGTTGTCGCCAGGTTACATATTATTACGCACACCTGTCACCATCGTTACGAGCAGCTGCGCCTCATGAGACTCACCTGGACTCCATCACCTTCCTGATTACGTCCCCTATATCTGTCACTCCCTTTGGTTCTTTCTTCAGGCGTTATTGACTGTTTCTGTTAATATTTAATGTCTGTACACTACTCGTGTTTCTTGTTTTGTTCCATGTTTGCTTATCTATTAAATTCACTCCCTGTACTTGCTTCCCGATTATTAGCGTACACGTTACAGGATAATGTATCACCAAAGGGAAGCAACATGGATTAAAAAATATATTTTATTTTATTTTTATAATATTTTACTGGTGACGTCAGTTCCAAGGGCGGCTGCCGAAGCAACCAGGGATGCCTCAGCTAGCTCATCAGGTTTCCATGCCTCAGCTGGCTCGACAGGTTCTCAAGCCTCGGTTGGCTCGCCGGGATCCTGTGCCTCAACCGGATCGTCGTGATCCCCTGCCTCAACCGGCTTGTCAGGATCCCGTGCCTCAATTGATAAATTGGGAATTTATTTTTCCGTCAAAGATAGCAAGCTGTCCAGGCCCTGAGGCAGCAAAGCAGCCCCAAACCAGGATTGGATCCCAGCCTGCGACCCAAAAACAAAGACATCGTAAAAGAGGGAAACGAAGCGGTCTTCTGGTCAGGCTCCGGAGACGGGCACATCGCGCACCACTCCCTAGCATACTACTCGCCAATGTGCAGCCAGCTGGTTTCTCCACGCATTGTGCCGACAGAAACAAACATCTTTCTGGTAAGAAGAGGGGCGGGGGCGTATGCCTTATGGTTAACGAGACGTGGTGTGGTCACAACAACATACAGGAACTCAAGTCCTTCTGTTCACCTGATTTAGAATTCCTCACAATCAAATGTTGACCGCATTATCTACCAAGGGAATTCTCTTTGATTATAATCACAGCCGTATATATTCCCAGCCAAGCAGACACATCGATGGCTCTGAACAAACTTTATTTGACTCTTTGCAAACTGGAAACCACATATCCTGAGGTTGCATTCATTGTAGCTGGGGATTTTAACAAGGCTAATCTGAAAACAAGACTTCCTACATTGTATCAGCATATCGATTGCGCAACCAGGGCTGGTAAAACCTTGGATCATTGCTATTCTAACTTGCGCGACGCATATATGGCCCTCCCCCGCCCTCCTTTCTGAAAAGCTGACCACGACTCCATTTTGTTTTTCCCTGCCTACAGACAGAAGCTAAAACAAGAAGCTCCTGCGCTGAGGTCTGTTCAACGCTGGTCCGACCAATCTGATTCCACGCTCCAAGACTGCTTCCATCACGCGGACTGGGATATGTTCCGCTTTGCGGCGAACAACAACATTGACGAATACACTGATTCGGTGTGAGAGTTCATTAGAAGAAGATGTCGTTCCCATAGCAACGATTAAAACGATTAAAATTCCCAAACCAGAAACCGTGGATTGATGGCAGCATTCGTGTGAAACTGAAAGCGCGAACCACTGCTTTTAATCAGGGCAAGGTGACCGGAAACATGACCGAATACAAACAGTGTGACTATTCCCTCCGCAAGGCGTCAGTATAGAAACAAAGTAGAGTCGCAATTCAACGGCTCAGACACAAGAGGTATGTGGCAGGGTCTACAGTCAATCACGGATTACAAAAAGAAATCCAGCCCCGTCACAGACCAGGATGTCTTGCTCCCAGGCAGACTAAATAACTTTTTTGCCCGCTTTGAAGACAATACAGTGCCACTGACACGGCCCGCTACCAAAACATGCGGACTCTCCTTCACTGCAGCCAACGTGAGTAAAACATTTAAACGTGTTACCCCTCGCAAGGCTGCAGGCCCAGACGGCATCCCCAGCCGCGCCCTCAGAGCATGCACAGACCAGCTGGCTGGTGTGTTTACGGACATATTCAATCAACCTTATCCCAGTCTGCTGTTCCCACATGCTTCAAGAGGGCCACCATTGTTCCTGTTCCCAAGAAAGCTAAGGTAACTGAGCTAAATGACTACCGCCCCGTAGCACTCACTTCCGTCATCATGAAGTGCATTGAGAGACTAGTCAAGGACCATATCACCTCCACCCTACCTGACACCCTAGACCCACTCTAATTTGCTTACTGCCCAAATAGGTCCACAGACGATGCAATCTCAACCACACTGCACACTGCCCTAACCCATCTGGACAAGAGGAATACCTATGTGAGAATGCTGTTCATCGACTACAGCTCAGCATTAAACACCATAGTACCCTCCAAACTCGTCATCAAGCTCGAGACCCTGGATCTCGACCCCGCCCTGTGCAACTGGGTACTGGACTTCCTGACGGGCCGCCCCCAGGTGGTGAGGGTAGGTAACAACATCTCCACCCCGCTGATCCTCAACACTGGGGCCCCACAAGGGTGCATTCTGAGCCCTCTCCTGTACTCCCTGTTCACCCACGACTGCGTGGCCATCCTCCAGGACACCTACACCACCCGATGTCACAGGAAGGCCATAAAGATCATCAAGGACAACAACCACCCGAGCCACTGCCTGTTCACCCCGCTCTCATCCAGAAGGCGAGGTCAGTACAGGTGCATCAAAGCTTGGACCGAAAGACTGAAAAACAGCTTCTATCTCAAGGCCACCAGACTGTTAAACAGCCACCACTAACATTGAGTGGCTGCTGCCAACACACTGACTCAACTCCAGGCACTTTAATAATGGGAATTGATGGAAATTGATTTAAAATATATCACTAGTCACTTTAAACAATGCTACTTAATCTAATGTTTACATACCCTACATTATTCATCTCATCTCATATGTATATACTGTACTTGATACCATCTACTGCATCTTGCCTATGCCGTTCTGTACCATCACTCATTCATATATCTTTATGTACATATTCTTTATCCCTTAACACTTTTTTTAAAAACCTTTATTTAACCCGGCAAGTCAGTTAAGAACAAATTCTTATTTTCAATGACGGCCTAGGACCAGTGGGTTAACTGCCTGTTCAGGGGCAGAGCGACAGATTTGTACCTTGTCAGCTCGGGGTTTGAACTTGCAACCTTCCGGTTACTAGTCCAACGTTCTAACCACTAGGTGCTATATGGTGCTTTCAAAACAGCTGGGAATTAGGGAAAAAAAATCTCTCCAAATCTGGCAACCCTGATTAGCTTTTGTGCTACGGTTAGGTTAGGCAATAGGCTTGTATTTGCGGTGATGATCTGTTTGCTTTGTGATTCGTCAAACTGTAAACGACTTGTCAAGTCATGTGCTCCAGTTCTTGTATACACTGTAACAAGTGCATCGAAGATTTGTAAAGGGCATTCTGGGATTAGGTAGTTTTTGCTTGTCAAACATAAACAAATATGGCTGCCATCATAAAGAAAATTGCTGCTGTTAGCTTAGCTGACACGCATCTCTTTTCTAAACAATATTATATTTCTTCCCTGTGCTCACCAGGGATGTGGTACATTGTAAACAAGTCTAGTTGTCAGGTCAATAACTTATGTTTTGTTATTTGCCTGTTCTATTTTTTATTTTAATTGATTAATGGAATGAGTTTGGCTATGGATGTGTTCCGTGTGATGCTTCGATGATGAAGTTCGAATTTATTGTTTACAATAAAAGGTGAAATTGAGAAATCAAGTTGTGAAAACCTTTATTTCCCATCTGTACAAAACATTGTTTAGATGCTTAACAGAGATAAATACTGTTTAGATGCATGTGTTCCATCATACGTTCTGTTACAACTGTTCCAATCACATATCTGCGATGGTACGCTGCAGGGACCACTCATCAATGATCACAAATACACTATATACAGTGGGGAGAAAAAGTATTTGATACACTGCCGACTTTGCAGGTTTTCCTACTTACAAAGCATGTAGAGGTCTGTCATTTTTTATCATATGTACATTTCAACTGTGAGAGACGGAATCTAAAACAAAAATCCAGAAAATCACCTACCAACCAGTAAGAATTCCGGCTCTCACAGACCTGTTAGTTTTTCTTTAAGAAGCCCTCCTGTTCTCCACTCATTACCTGTATTAACTGCACCTGTTTGAACTCATTACCTGTATAAAAGACAGGCGTTTGATTCAGTGAAAGGGTAAAAAGGCGAAGCAGATGAAACATCACATGATGTATTCCAGACGTGTTTCAAAATGCTGTGTCCCTCTAAAAGTTTAGGAGCCACGGGGAGAACCATAAAGAACATCAATTGACTGGGAAAATTAGAAAGTTGGTCACTGTCGCTCCTGTCGGAATAAACTATTAAGATATCTAATATGATATTTAAAGCTGTAGGGCAGGCAGGCTGATAGCAGGCTGATAAGCTTCTCTCCCTTGCTCATCCTTGCACGTTAATTCATTTCTAGCCTGGTTTTGTTTTATCCATTTAAGGCTTTGAAGGAAAAGAAAGACACCTGCATCAATCATAATTATTTTACTGATGCTAAAATTAGAGGGAGAGAGGAAGAACACAGTCTCCTTCACACAGCGAGAGAGAGAGAGAGTGGAGAGAGAGAGAGAGAGAGAGAGAGAGAGAGAGAGAGAGAGAGAGAGTGGCGAGAGAGAGGGAAGACAGATAAAGGAAGAGCGAGAGATGGAAGGTGAGAGTGAGGAAGACAAAGGGTGGATGAGAGGGAGAGGAGGGAGGTGAGAGAAAGAAGAGGGAGGTGAATCGATAAATATCATTCCAGCTGATTGGACCAAATTAGAGACATAGAGAGGCATTCTGGGAGAAGCTGAGTGGAATTCAGTTGGCCAGGTTGTCAGAGCCAATTAGACGGCTGTATTATTGCAATAGAAAAAACCCATAGATTGCATTAAGTGTGCTGTGCTTGTGCTGTGCTTATTGAGTGTTTGTTTGTGTATTTGTGTTGTAAATAATGTCAGACCTCCCTGAAGGAAGATGAGGACAGGTAGGTACAGTATCTTTTCACAGGGTCATTGTCCTTGACACTGACACTATGTATTTCTGTCTCTGAGACCCTTATATAGAGATTGGACCAGGACACACCCACTCAAATACACACAATAAACGCCAGCATTTGCTCCAGCTTTCAGCTGCTGGAATTGGTTGCAACTGCAGAAAGCTCCTGAACACACTTTCAACTGGGCAGTGAGTGAGAGAGTGAGAGAGAGTGTGATAAAGTGTGAGAGAGAGAGACTGGAGAAGCTCTCTGTTTGAATTAGTGAGAATAAACTGTATTACTAATGAACCTCATTATTTACAGTGTACAGTGGGGCAAAAAAGTATTTAGTCAGCCACCAACAATTTTGTTTCTGGTGTCCTTTGACAGCTCTTTGGTCTTGGCCATAGTGGACTTTGGAGTGTGATTGACCAAAGAGCTGTCAAAGGACACCAGAAACAAAATTGTAGACCTGCACCAGGCTGGGAAGACTGAATCTGCAATAGGTAAGCAGCTTGGTTTGAAGAATTCAACTGTGGGAGCAATTATTAGGAAATGGATGACATACTGATAATCTCCCTCGATCTGGGGCTCCATGCAAGATGTCACCCCGTGGGGTCAAAATGATCACAAGAACGGTGAGCAAATATCCCAGAACCACACGGGGGGACCTAGTGAATGACCTGCAGAGAGCTGGGACCAAAGTAACAAAGCCTACCATCAGTAACACACTACGCCGCTAGGGACTCAAATTCTGCAGTGCAAGACGCGTCCCCCTGCTTAAGCCAGTACATGTCCAGGCCCGTCTGAAGTTTTCTAGAGCGCATTTGGATGATCCAGAAGAAGATTGGGAGAATGTTATATGGTCAGATGAAACAAACATATAACTTTTTGGTAAAAACTCAACTCGTCGTGTTTGGAGGACAAAGAATGCTGAGTTGCATCCAAAGAACACAGAGTTGCATGCAAAGAACATCATACCTACTGTGAAGCATGGGGGTGTAAACATCGTGCTTTGGGGCTGTTTTTCTGCAAAGGGACCAGTACAACTGATCCGTGTAAAGGAAAGAATGAATGGGGCCAAGTATCATGCAAGGCCATTGAAGATGAAACGTGGCTGGGTCTTTCAGCATGACAATGATCCCAAACACACTGCCCGGGCAACAAAGGAGTGGCTTCGTAAGAAACATTTCAAGGTCCTGGAGTGGCCTAGCCAGTCTCCAGATCTCAACCCCATAGAAAATCTTTGGAGGGAGTTGAAAGTCTGTGTTGCCCAGCAACAGCCCCAAAACATCACTGCTCTAGAGAAGATCAGCATGGAGGAATGGGCCAAAATACCAGCAACAGTTTGTGAAAACCTTGTGAAGACTTACAGAAAACGTTTGACCTCTGTCATTGCCAACAAAGGGTATATAACAAAGTATTTTTTTGTATCTTTTGTTTTTGACCAAATACTTATTTTCCACCATAATTTGCAAATAAATTCATAAGAAATCCTACAATGTGATTTGCTGGATTTTTTTCCCTCATTTTGTCTGTCATAGTTGAAGTGTACCTATGATGAAAATTACAGGCCTCTCTCATCTTTTTAAGTGGGAGAACTTGCACAATTGGTGGCTGACTAAATACCTTTTTGCTCCACTGTATCTCTGACAAACAAAATTGTTGGAGTTTTTCTGACAAAAAAACAGGAATGCAAACAGTACAGTATGCTTTAGACCCATGGCCTAAGGAGCTCTGATTACAACCCCCAGATGATATACAGCCTGAAGCTCTCATCAGTTCAGCTACAGTAGTCAGTTCCCTCAGGTCTTAAGGAAGGTGACACCACTGCATGAAGATGAACATGTGTGTCTGCGTGTGATTATACATGTATGTGTGTGCTGTGTTGGCAGTGCCTGTGGATCACCAGTGAATGTTTTTAGCGTCATCTTTGTGAGCTGTGGTGTGAGGTGATGTAGTTTCTCCTTGTATACAGCCTCAGACAACAAAGATATGGCTGCTCCAGTGTCCACTTGCATCCGTGCTGCTTTTCCCTCCAGTAGCTGTGTCAACCAGTATCTGTGCTCAAGAAAAAACAATATGTTGACTCACCCTACTTGTTGACTAGTTGAACGCCAATGCAATCCTCCTCTCTCTCTCATGTTGGCAAAACGGTCTATGGCTCTTTCGTAGAGTATGCTTTTAGTTTTTGTTGCCAAGGCTACCTGGCTAAAATGCTTGCTAGCCTAACTTCCTCGCATTGGAACAATGAACAATCGAAGTTAGCTAGTTAACGTGAGCTTACTAGGCTACATATAGTACAGGGTTTCCCAACGTCTGTCCTGGGGAAAATGTTGTTTTTTGCCTTAGCACTACGCAGCTGATTCAAATAATCAAAGCTTGATGATGAGTTGTGTAGTGCTAGGGTAGTGCTGTGTAGTGCTAGGGCAGTGCTAGGGTAGTGCTGTGTAGTGCTAGGGTAGTGCGGTGTAGTGCTAGGGTAGTGCTAGGGTAGTGCTGTGTAGTGCTGTGTAGTGCTAGGGTAGTGCTGTGTAGTGCTTAGGGCAGTGCTGTGTAGTGCTAGGGTAGTGCTGTGTAGTGCTAGGGTAGTGCTGTGTAGTGCTAGGGCAAAAAAACAAAATATGCTCCAGGACAGAGTTGAGCAATTTAGCAAGCTAGCCAATGCAGGACATCAACATAAGCAGACCAGAAACAGACATGTTTCTCTGACAATGACATTTTGCTTTGGTTGTGATTTGAATGGTGTGAAACCAAATCCAAACTGGCCTCCCATGGGAGGCATATTGCTGAGCCAGGACAACTCACAGTTGAGCTCAGCTCAACGTTGACTGGCCAATTATTTTATATTTTTTTATGAAGGGAGGCCAAATGCTTTCTGGCATCAATCAATGAAATGCTACGGCGGCAACATGTCATACTCTTTTGGTCCAGACAGCGTCAGATACATAGGATACACATACTGAGCCACAGGGGCTATTAAGCCACTAGCAAATTGAACAAAAATCATGGAAACACAGAGAGACAAAATATAATTATTTTTGTTTTCTTTATTGATAAAATATTTGGGGAACCCTGGCTTCCCTTAGCAGCCATGGATAAACGCCACTGCATCTCCATGACATATTGGTGGACTATGGGCTATCATGTTACACTGGTTACAGCACAACACCACATCCTATGTGTGTAAAAGACACTGTTGTGACACTGACTTGTTTGGTAGTAATGTCTTTCCACCCCCACCCTCATTGATGGTGATTCAGAACGCTGGAGAGCGTCCCCAGTCCGGAACCTCCAGCGACGGTCCCCAGTCCGGAGCCTCCAGCGACGATCCACAGTCCAGTGCCTCCAGCGATGATCCACAGTCCAGAGCCTCCAGCTACGATCTGCAGTCCAGAGTCTTCAGCGGGGGTTCCCAGTCCAGAGCCTCCAGCGACGATCTGCAGTCCGGAGCCTCCAGCGGGGGTTCCCAGTTCAGAGCCTCCGGCGATGATCCACGGTCCGGTTCCTCCGGCAACAATTCACGGTCCGGAGTCTCCGGCAAAGATCCACGGTCCGGTTCCACAGAAGCGGAGGAATCAGCGTAGGGAGCGGGGGTTACGTCCCGAACCGGAGCCGCCACCGAGTGTAGATGCCCACCCGGACCCTCCCCTATTGGTTCAGGTTTGCGGCCAGAGTCCGCACCTTTGGGGGGGGGGGGGGGGGGTACTGTCACGCCATGAGCTTAGAGATCCCTGTTTATTCTCTTTATTTTAGGTCAGGGTGTGACTATCGTGGGTACTTTAGTTTTTGTATATCTATGTTTTCTTGTCCTTTGTTATCCTAGTATGGTTCCCAATCAGAGGCAGCTGTCTATTGTTGTCTCTGATTGGGGATCATACTTAGGCAGCCTTTTTTCCCACCTTCAGTTGTAGGATATCTTTGTTTGGTTGCATGTATTTTTGCATGACGAAGCTTTTCATTCGTTGCATTGGTTCACATTTTTATAAAATATGATGAACTCAAATCACGCTGCGCCTTGGGAACAGAGGGTTAAATAATAAACAAGTGATTGTGAGATTGAAAACAGGTGTGAAATACACAGTCAAAACAAATAGAAAAATTCAAAGTGGATCGGCTGTAGCTAGAAAGCCGGTGACGTTGACTGCCGAATGCCGCCCAAACAAGGAGAGGGACCGACTTCGGCGGAAGTCATGACAGTATGAAGCAACAAATTGATCACTTGAGGGACGAACCCAGGCGCCTGTCACACCAGGTGAAAAGTGACATTGCAACGTTACGGGGTGAATTTAAAAACATGCAGCCCCGGACATCTCAGAGACTGCCGATGAAAAGGACTGAATGGAAGACACAGCCAGGTGAAGATGATCGCCCCGTGGGAACTTACCCTCTGGTGATAAAGACCTAACCATGGAGTTTTGAGGACTTGGACACAGCAGCAAAACAATTGCCCCACATCACTGGAAAAAGATGAAGACTGAAGAAAAAGCAAGGAAGACTGGACTTGACACATCTCAAGAAGGCACAGCTGGCCCAGCTGGACAAAGGGAAGGGAAGACCAGCAATCTAATAGTGGCTGTAACTCCAGCTGCTCTGCAGCAGCCTCCTCCACCACCTGCTCCACAGTTTACCCAAGCACCTGCTACTCAGTTCCCTCCTCAGCCATATGGGAACCCACAACCATACCTACCACTACTGAGACAACTGCTGGTGTGCTGGTACTGTGATGTAGTAGGCCATATGAGAAACATGTGCCCTCACCAACCGGCAGAGGGAACTTCCAAGTTGGTAGAGGTGGAAGACCAGCCTACACTGGACAGCCTCAACCTATTTTTTCCCAGACTCAACCAATGAATGGTCGACAATATGGATGGCCCCAACAGCCTCCTGCTACAAACCAGGCGTGGTTCCCACCGCAGAGTAATCAACAATAGGGATGCCCTGACCCCCTTCTTCAGTGTCACCAGTACATATTTCCGGATGGTACCAAAGAACCAATCATTACTCTGTAGGTCAACAATCAATAGGTACCATTTTTTAATAGACACTGGAGCTCACACCTCCTGCATTGGATCTACAGGCCAACACCTTGGCCTGGGGCTCACATCTAAGTCAGTGAGGACAATGGGAGTTGCTGGGATATCTCAAAGCTGTACTAGACTGAAGATACAATAATTGACCTGGGGGAAGGTAATACTATTAAGGCTCCCTTTCTGAACTCTCCGGCCACTCCCGTTAGCCTACTGGGTAAAGTCATTTTCCTGATCAAGTCCACCATGATTCTAAGACCAGGCCTGACCTTTATGATGAACCTCTTGAGCACCCTGACGTTACTCTCTTTGTTGACGGCTCTGCCTTTATTGATAGGGAGAGTGGTAGGAAGCATGCAGGGTTTGGTATAGTCTCACTGGATAGGTCATTGTTGATTGAACAGCCCTTGTCTGAACATTGCTTAGCACAACAAGCTGAGCTTCTAGCACTTACTGAAGCATATAAATTAGGTAGTGGTTTGAAGGTTAACATTTATTCTGACTCTGCATACACCATTGGTGTTTGCCTGTCTTGGATAGGGGTTTGGAAAGGTAGGGACTTTGTTAACGCGTCTGGGATCACTATTAAAAATGGTATACAGATTGAAGCCCTGCTTGAAGCCATGTTGCTTCCAGCCCAGTTGGCTATTCTTAAGGTCCGTGCCCACACAGGTAACACTGACAGTGTTAGTTTAGGTAATGCAGCTGCTGATGCTACTGCTAAGAATGCTCCTTCTCGCTGCCATACTTACACTGTTATGCTTGCTACTCTCTACACGTCTGAAATTACTGATTTGGACCAACACCAGGCTGCTGATGCACTGAATAACCCTTGTGGGAGTCTAGAGGTTGCTCTAGGGGCCCTGATGGCCTGTGGAGGCAGTCCCTCTCTGGCAAACCAGTTCTGCCCCTACCTCTCGTCTCTTCTGTGTGTCGCCTGGCCCGCCAAGGGGGGAGATGATAAGATGAATATCAGACACCTGGTTTTGTCCAATTCTGATTGAAATTTGCAAAACACATGTGTATAAATGTACTACATTCATGCAATACAACATTGGTAGGGGTAACCCCCTGAAACCAGGAAAATTTCCAGCGCCGGCTGGCCCGTTCACCCATTTAGCTATGGATTTCATAGATATGGCTGAAGAAAGGAAAGAAAGAGATACTGCCTGGTAATAATTGACCGATTTACCAAGTGGGTTGAAGCATTTCCATCCGTGCACTGTGATGCTAAAACGATAGCAAACTTCTGGTAAGCAAAATTTTCCCTAGATTTGGTATAAAGGAAGTTCTCTCCTCAGACAATGGCACCCATTTCACAGGAGATGTGGTTGCACAGGTGGCTGCCCAATTGGGGATAGATCAGAAGTTTGTTTGTATCTACCACCCAGAAAGTAATGGGATTACTGAGAGGGCTAACCAAACCATAAAAGGGGGATTGCCAAAGCATGCCACTCCACAGGTAAGTCATGGGTAGAGTGTCTCCCCTTAGTCATGATGAAAATGCACAATAGTATAAACCGCGGTACAGGGCTTAGCCCACATGAGCTCTTAACTGACCGTCCAATGAACGTTCCTTTACACAGACCAATGACTCCAAAACTGACTGACCTGACTGCACTGGTTGATGACATGGGTAAATATATGAAGGAACTAACCCATGCTGTTAGGTCTTTGTATTCCCAATACAGGAAGGCCCAGGAAGTTCCAGAACAGGTGACCCAGACAGCCTTCCTGTTGACGTTGGAGGATGGATCAAGCTGAAGGTCTACAAAAGGAAATGGAACCACCCCAGATGGATGGGACCGTACCAGGTCATCGCAGCAACACCCACAGCAGTGAAGATCCAGGAGAGCCAGGGATGGCACCACCTATCACGCTGCCAATAGACGCCCCAACCATCATAACAGATAAGAGTGCACACGCAGACCCAAATGTTGTTACACATGACCACTATGGTCACATTGTTAAAAACTAAACTTGGAGCAAACCTTTAAGGTACATGTTTTTGGTGCTTCTTATTCTGCAGCAGCAGTCTCTGCTCAGAGGAATAGTGATCCAGGGGAACCAATTGAAAACCACTAATCAATGGGTAAACATGGTCCAAAATCTGAGTAGATGAGCCACGCCTAGTGGTGTGTATGTAGTTGTTTTGAAAAACCCTCAGAGTCAGAGTGAGTTGTTTGGATCAATTGTCATAGGTGATTGGATTAACAACATCACCTACTCCATGCAGGCCCATATGAATTTGACTATTGCTGGTTTTGCCCTTCTTTCTACTGATGTTCAGCATCTTAAAGCTGTTACAGCCAGGCTATGCAATAGACTACATCCTGGATAAGGAGGGGGGATATTGCAGGGCCCTAAATTATATTTCCCCCACTGACTGTGTTATGCTTCTCCCTGACTCCTCTGATCAGTTGACAGAGATTCTCAGGGAAATGACTCAGTTGGCTGACACCTACACCCCTACAGGAGATGACTTCTGGTTCCCGTTTGGGTAGTTGAAAGATAAACTAGGACATTTGGATTTATTGGATTTAAGTTGTTTTCCATTTTAGTTCCATTATTGCCCCCGTGCTTGTTCGGCTGATTTGCATTTGTGCATTCTGTCCAGCTGGCAAATGTGTAAGGCTATGCCAGGCATAAGGCCATGCCAGACCCTTATTTCTATCCTCAATCTCCTGAGGATTGCTTGCAATCTAATACACCTTTTATGGATGATTCTTATAATTACTATGCTTGAGTTGCTTTTGTTGAGGCCTGGTGACCTCAAAGGGGGAATGAAGAGGGTTAAACCAAGGCCTCATGCCTTTTAAAGGGTTAATAAATGATGTTATGATAAACTGTAAGGTCTCTTCAGGAGACCTCTGTGTGTGTGTTAAAACCTGTTTTGAGTGTTGTGCCCTTCAGACACTATCAGAAGGCGGAAAACTACAGTACATTCATACTCCTCCTGTCTGGGTCCCACCATGGTTATCTGGGTTTCTGAGAACACATTATTTTGGAAAAATGGTTATATTTTCATTTCTCATTGAAATACAAATTCAGTGCATAACGTTGTACATAACATGGATACTTACAAACAGTATCAAAAAGTACCGTAACAATATAAGAATATCAAAACTCCTAAAAAAAGTGCTGTTCTTTTTAAAATTAGGAATCCAATGTGCCATTTGTTTATTTCTGTGTTTACGTGACTAATGCTACTACTTTTTGGAAAATGTGTTGTATAAGTTGTTGAAAACAGCCACCTGTCAGCAGATGCTTGGACTCGTTCACCTTGTTATGACCCTATACTTGTGATGAAAGGTCAAGTTTCTGTGTGAGTTACAGGATGTCTTAGACATTTTGCAGAACCTGGGGAGAGCCATTATGTACTGTATTGTATTACTAAAGGAGTATTTTAATACTTAAACAAAGAGTCTGTGTTTCCTTTCCATTATTAATGTAAGTTTGATAATTATATAGACCTGATCATTTGTTGAAGAAATTGACCAACAGTACCCTATCCCGTGGTCCCGCTTACCTCAAACCCAGGGTACGTTGTGCCAAGATACCACTTTGTTGGACAAGCTATGTTTTCAAAACTGAAATGTTTACATGTATGCTGATTATTTCCAGGGATACACAACATCCTGAAATATATGTGGATATCTTTGTTAGAAATAATACTACATTTCCCTTGATGGAGTGATGCTGAATGTAAAAAATGTATCATTTTAGCCCACTTGAGTATTGGCTGTGTCAGGAAATCTGTACTAAATCAGGAAATCTGTACTAAGGAGTGTAGAGCTGGGTTTTCTGACCAGCGATATGTGGAGCATAGACAAACACTGCGTTCTACAGGGCATCAGAATAACTCTGTGTGCCACGTTACCACAGAGATGGCATTTTATTTCAGTGGTAATCAATCAGAACATCTCGACACCGTCTGCCTGTGTCTTTCTCTCTGATGTGTTTCAATGTACTATTTCCCGTTTTATCTTATCATCGCTTTAACATAAATATTATCTCAGAACCTTTGAACACTCTGAAATGGAAGAGAATGTCTTAAAGTGAAACACATTTTCCATCAGCAGCATTTCTTTATTTGAGGATAAGCCGAAAGTCATCACTGTTAGCAGTGGGGGGTGGAGAGGGAGAACAGAACTGAGCAGAACGGACGGGGTGGAAATACAGGGGAAGTCACAGTGTTGTGACGGGATGCATGGTTAATGACAGTGTTGTGACGGGGATGCATGATTAATGACAGTGTAGTGACGGGGATGCATGGTTAATGACAGTGTTGTGACGGGGATGCATGGTTAATGACAGTGTTGTGACGGGGATGCATGGTTAATGACAGTGTTGTGACGGGGATGCATGGTTAATGACAGTGTTGTGACGGGGATGCATGGTTAATGACAGTGTTGTGACGGGGATGCATGGTTAATGACAGTGTTGTGACGGGGATGCATGATTAATGACAGTGTAGTGACGGGGATGCATGGTTAATGACAGTGTTGTGACGGGGATGCATGGTTAATGACAGTGTTGTGACGGGGATGCATGGTTAATGACAGTGTTGTGACGGGGATGCATGGTTAATGACAGTGTTGTGACGGGGATGCATGGTTAATGACAGTGTTGTGACGGGGATGCATGGTTAATGACAGTGTTGTGACGGGGATGCATGGTTAATGACAGTGTTGTGACGGGGATGCATGGTTAATGACAGTGTTGTGACGGGGATGCATGGTTAATGACAGTGTTGTGACGGGGATGCATGGTTAATGACAGTGTTGTGACGGGGATGCATGGTTAATGACAGTGTTGTGACGGGGATGCATGGTTAATGACAGTGTTGTGACGGGGATGCATGGTTAATGACAGTGTTGTGACGGGGATGCATGGTTAATGTCTCTAGAATCGCAACCTCAACCTTTACATAGCAGGACCCCTGGGACAACCATACACCTAGAACACTTCACATTTTGGTTACTCAGTGTATTTAATGAAAGTAAGGAATTCAACCACCAGTCACAATAAAATGTTCCTTAATAAAGCAGCTATCAGTGAAACGAGTGCTAGTAAGTGTGAATGTTAGTGCAACAATAAGGTGTTTTGTTTTCAAAGTTAGTCACTCTGCAGGCCAGAAGGACAGACTTGTGTGGCTTTCTGGCACCCTCTTGCTGTGTGGAAGTGAGTATTGCAGGCCTGCACAAATACACATGCACACACAAATGTGCATACATACACAAGCACATGCATGCACACACATGCACGCATGCACACACACACTGGGATGACCTAAAGTGTTTTCAGAAAGTATTGACTTGTTCCACATGTTGTTGTGTTACAGCCTGAATTCAAAACGGATCAAATAGATTTTTTTCCCTCACCCATCTGCACGCATTACCCCATAATGACAGAGTGAAAACATCTTAATAGCCAATGTATTGAAAAAAAAATACAGTAGTATCTCATTTACATAAGTTTTCACACCCCTGAGTCAATTCATGTTAGAATCACATTTGGCAGTGATTACAACTGTGAGTCTCTAAGAACTTTGCACACATGAATTGTACAATATTTGCATGTTTTTCTTTGAAAAATTCTTAAACTTTGTCAAGCTGGTTGTTGATCATTACTAGACAGCCATTTGCAAGTCTTGCCATAGATTGTCAAGCCAATTTAAGTCAAAACTGTAACTAGGCCACTCAGGAACATTCAATGTCATCTTGATAAGCAACTCCAGTGTATATTTGGTTTTGTGTTTTAGATTATTGTCCTGCTGAAAGGTGAATTTGTCTCCCAGTGTCTTTTGGAAAGCAGACTGAACCAGGTTTTCCTCTCGGATTTTGTGCTTAGCTCTACTCCATTGTGCTTAGCTCTACTCCATAGATTTTTATAATTAAAAACCTCCCTAGTCCTTGCCGATGACAAGCACACCAATAACATGATCCAGCAACCACAATGCTTGAAAATTTGAAGAGGGGTACTCAGTGATGTGTTGTGTTGGATTTGCCCCAAACATAATGCTCTGTATTCAGGACATAAAGTTAATTTCTTTGCCAAATTTGCTGAGCCTTGTTGCAAACAGGATGCATGTTTTGTAATATTTTTATTCTGTACAGACTTCCTTCTTTTCACTCTGTCATTTAGGTTAGTATTGTGGAGTAACCACAATGTTGTTGACCCATCCTCAGTTTTCTCCTATCACAGCCTTTAAAGAATCTAACTTCAAGAATATATGCTTCATGAGCTTCGCTCAACTGTCTTACCCTATCAGAACCCAAAATGTAAGTTTGTAAACATTGTAGTTGCAAACAAACACTAGCTTCAAAACAATAAAATGTTTAAATGATCATTTTGATCTGGTTGGTCAGTCCTTAGCATCCATTGCTCTGTCTATGAATTTGAGAGTGGTTAAGTTTTCTCCAGTCCCATCCCTCAGCAGTTCACCAAAAAAGTGTCGGGGTAGACACTTTGCTGTTTGAATCCCAAATTGAAATCAATAAGCATACATTTTAGTCTGACTAGGCTTAATCTGTATTGGGTAAACTGACCCTCAAAGATTTCTTGACGTTACAGAGAGAGCAGTTGTCCTTAACCTGTTATAAGCTATGATAGGCAGCGGGGTGCGCAGTACTTCACAGAGAAACATCAGTGCCATTGGCAATACACTATGTATGCAAATGTATGTGGGCACCCCTTCAAATTAGTGGATTTGGCTAGTCCGGCTACACCCTCTGCTGACAGGTGTATACAATTAAACAGCCATGCAATCTCCATAGACAGACATTAGCAGTAGGATGGCCTTAATGAAGCACTCAGTGACTTTCAACATGGCCATGGATGCATATCGCTGCAGAATGCTGGTTAAGTGTGCCTTGAATTCTAAAAATGAATCACAGATTGTGTCACCAGCAAAGTACCCCCACACCATCATGCCTCCTCCTCCATGCTTCATGGTGGGAACCACACATGCAAAGATCATCTGTTCACCTACTCTGCGTCTCACAAGACACATCGGTTGGAACCAAAAATCTCAAATTTGGACTCATCAGACCAAAGGACAGATTTCCACCAGTCTAATGTCCATTGCTCGTGTTTCTTGACCCAAGCAAGTTGACCATGAAGGTCTCCACTCCCACCAGCTTTCCTTCTAACCCAGTTTCAAATTAAATAAATAAATAAAACAGCACTGGGACTACCTTTCTATTAATTATATTTCTATGATTCAATCAGTAATATTGTTTTAACTTTATTTATGCAACAGACCTTAATAATGACAAAATATTAAACAAATTACTACATGTCCATGCAAATGTGCTTAGTTTGTCTATTTGCAATGTTGGCAGCTAGCTAGCCAGATAGTGTAGCTAGCTAGAATGGATAGCTAGCAAGTTTACATTTTTAAACCTTCATGGGGGTGGCTAACATGAAATGTAATATTTATACTTTTTCATTAAGTTATTTGCTTCCATGCTATATTTTATTGTGGTTGCATGCAGTCAGTCATAGTAGATTAATGCACTAGTTAGTGCCAATGTTTTTTTCTGAAAACTATATGAAATTAGAATACTGTCCACTCTCTGTTACTTTAGTCTAAGTCTAGGACTATGCTTATGCAACTGGCCCAAGATCATTTGTGGAACTGATTAGGGCAATCTATACAATGCTTCATTTGCAGGCCAACACACATATACACACGCGTGCACACACACAAACATGCACGCATACACACAAACAGCACAGGGCTCGCTGAAGAACAGTGGCAATACTGAGTGGAATATCCTGACCATACAAATATAATGAAACAAATGCACACGCACACACACACACACACTCGCATGACCTACGTTAGGTTGTTTACTCGGCTTGTAGTTGTAGTAATTCTCGTTTGCTGGCTGCCTATCTATATTGAAATCATACTATTGTTGAAACACATTTCAACAAATTATAGTGCTGTTTTGAATCTTGCTGTTTATATGTTTATCTTCTGTTGATCATTTCTGTGTAGTGTCCCTGTCATGCAAGTGCATTACCTCCTCTGCCATAAAGCTTGTGACCTCTTGAACCTCTTGGTTTTTATCAGTGTATCAATGTTTGAATGTATCCCACAGGTCTGTTTGGAATAGGGGAGCTGCTGTGGTACGGTGTGGAGACTTTCACCAGATACAAAGAAGAGGTGTGTAACATAACATATATTATGAAATCAAGTCAAATCAAATTGAATTTGTCACATGCGCCGAATACGGCAGGTGTAGGTAGACCTTACAGTGAAATGCTTACTTACAAGCCCTTAACCAACAACGCAGTTTTAAGAAAAATGTAAAAAATAACAAATAATAAAAGAGCAACAATAAAATAACAGTAATGAGGCTATAAACAGGGGGTACGGGTACAGAGTCAAGGTTAGTCAAGGTTAGTCGAGGTAACTGAGGTAATATGTACATGTAGGTAGAGGTAAAATGACTATGCATAGATAATAAACAGAGAGTAGCAGCAGCGTAAAAATAGGGATCATATGGCTTGTGGGTAGAAGCTGTTAAGAAGCCTTTTGGATCTAGACTTGGCGCTCCGGTACCGCTTGCCATGCGGTAGCAGAGAGAACAGTCTATTCCTCTGACACCACCTGGTATAGAGGTCCTGGATGGCTGGAAAATTGGCCCCAGTGATGCATTGGGATGTACGCACTACCCTCTGTAGTGCCTTGCGGTCGGAGGCCTAACAGTTGCCATACCAGGCGGTGATGCAACCAGTCAGCATGCTCTCGATGGTGCAACTTTTTTACTTTTTGAGGATCTGAGGACCCATGCCAAATCTTTTCAGTCTCTTGAGGGGGAGTAGGCGTTGTCATGCCATCTTCACTACTGTCTTGGTGTGTTTGGACCATGATAGTTCGTTGGTGATTTGGACACCAAGGAACTTGAAACTCTCAACATGCTCCACTACTACCCCGTCGACGAGAATGGGGGCGTACTCGGCTAACCTTTTCCTGTAGTCCACGATTATCTCCTTTGTCTTGATCACGTTGATGGAGTGGTTGTTATCCTGGCCCAACACTGCCAGGTCTCTGACCTCCTCCATATAGGCCGTCTCATCATTGTCAGTAATCTGTCCCACCACTGTTGTGTCGTCGGCAAAATTAATGATGGTGTTGGAGTCGTCCTTGGTCTTGTAGTCATGGGTGAACAGGGATTATAGGAGGGGACAGAGCACGCACCCCTGAGGGGCCCAGGATCAGCGTGGCAGATGTGTTGTTACCTACCCTTGCCACCTGGGGGCAGCCCATCAGGAAGTCCAGGATCCAGTTGCAGAGGGAGGTGTTTAGTCCCAGGGTCCTTAGTTTAGTGCTGAATGCTGAGCTGTAGTCAATGAATAGCATTCTCACATAGGTGTTCCTTTTGTCCAGGTGGGAAAAGGCGGTGTGGAGTGAAATAGAGATTGCGTCATCTGTGGATCTGTTGGGGCGGTATGCAAATTGGAGTGGGCCTAGGGTTTCTGGGATGATGGTGTAGATGTGATCCATGATCAGCCTTTCAAAGCACTTCATGGCTACAGATGTGAGTGCTATAGGTCGGTAGTCATTTAGGCAGATTACCTTAGTGTTCTTGGGCACAGGGACTATGGTGGTCTGCTTTAAACATGTTGGTATTATAGACTTGGTCAGGGATAGGTTGGAAATGTCAGTGAAGACACTTGCCAGTTGGTCAGCACATGCTCAGAGTAGACGTCCTGGTAATCCGTCTGGCCCTGCGGCCTTGTGAATATTGACCTGTTTGAAAGTCTTGCTCACATCAGCTACGGAAAGCGTGATCACACAGTCGTCCGGAGCAGCTGGTGCTCTCATTCATGCTTCAGTGTTGCTTGCCTCAAAGCGCGCATAGAAGTATTTTAGCTTGTCTGGTAAGCTCGTGTCACTGGGCTGCTCACGACTGCGCTTCCCATTGTACTTTGTAGTGTTAAGATACTGTTATAATCGTTAGTCTTTTTTTTAATCTTTTTTTTTCTTTTTTGAATTTTATCCCTTTTTCTCCCCAATTTCGTGGTATCCAATTGTTGTAGTAGCTACTATCTTGTCTCATCGCTACAACTCCCGTACGGGCTCGGGAGAGACGAAGGTTGAAAGTCATGCGTCCTCCGATACACAACCCAACCAAGCCGCACTGCTTCTTAACACAGCGCGCATCCAACCCGGAAGCCAGCTGCACCAATGCACCGGAGGAAACACAGTGCACCTGGCCACCTTGGTTAGCGCACACTGCGCCCAGCCCGCCACAGGAGTCGCTGGTGCGCGATGAGACAAGGACACCCCTACCGACCAAGCCCTCCCTAACCCGGGCGACGCTAGGCCAATTGTGCGTCGCCCCACGGACCTCCCGGTCGCGGCCGGTTACGACAGTGTCTGGGCGCGAACCCAGGGACTCTGATGGCACAGCTGGCGCTGCAGTACAGCGGAGTTCTCTTTTTCTGTCTACTACTGGTGGCTTATGGGATACCAGGGATAACGTAGGAGCTGGGGGTGTGACCTTCAGTCTGACCTCAGCAGTCACCCTGTTGACCACCAAACAGGAGTGAGGTCATAAGACAGTGCCGGAGTGGCCAGGATTGGACTACACCACTGGCTAACTTGCCGAGCAGATAACAATCGGTAAAAGCTACATATAGATGTGTCCATATTAACGATACAACTTAGAGTAGTGTTTCTCAAATGGCGGGTCTTGTCCCTCAAGGGTCATATAGATAAATATAGGTAGGTTGTTGTGATTAGAAACATGTGTTATATTGAATTGATGGGTCAGAATGTTCAAAGCATGAGGTGATCAGACGGTAATGATAGAAGCATGAGGGTTAGTAAGAATAAGTAATGTTTGATCAGTGTGATGTGATGTCCTGGGGTCTGAAAAAGGTGAAATCCCATCTGCTCAATGATTCATGTGCATGACATTTTCAACCTGACCGCCAGTGGTGCCTCTAATGTGATGGGGGTGAGGGTGCTGGTCGACTGGTGAACTGGAACTCCATTCAAATTAACTGAACGGAAACGCTCAACATTCTCCACACATTGTTGCATTATTAACAGCATGCCAACTGGCTGTACAGTAGTGAAAGTTATTATTCTCATCTAATCTGGGGTCACATCCAATTGTGCTTTTTCATCTTGAGGTGTGAAAACAGTCTCTGAGATTCCAAATAAATAAATGACAGACACACACACGGTCCTCATTTACTGAGACGCTCTCTTAATTAAAAGCTCATGATTTGACCCAATCAGTCATTCTGACTTGTTCTAACTGGCAAAAAGGGATAGGACATTTTTCACTGTGACACCCAAGATAAAATAGTACTCAATGTTTTTGTTTTTGTAACTGCATATTGATGCTCCCATATTGCTGCTCCCTGGGAGTACAAACATACATAACAGAATACAATTAAATACACAATAAAAACAAACATATCAAAGAACAAAACAGACACTTCTGGAGTACATTGGAAGAGAATACAAATATTGCTTATGATTTAAAAACCAATACATTTCAGTAGAACAACCTTAGTCAGGCTGTTGAAAAAACAACTCAAAGTCTCATAATGGAGATGTGTGTGAGATTTCACGTCCATACTCTGCCCCCACTAACCCCCACTGATCTCTGTGCTTACCTATCTGGATTCATTCTAGTGCTGTGGGTACGTGCTGTAACTGTCTGCTAGATATAGTGTAAAAATAACTCTGTTAACTCCTTTACCTAATCTAAAAAATTCCATAATATCTTCAAGTTTCTTTATAAAGGTTGACTTGACCAAAAGGTCAATAAATAAAGCAATTCTGAGATGAATGTGTGTGGGAGTAATTTTCATCACTAATAACTGAGAGGTACATGCACTATACAGTGCCTTCGGCAAGTGTTCAGGCCACTTTACTTTTTCTGCATTTTGTTAAGTTAATGCCTTATTCTAAAATTGATCAAATATAAACAAATCCTCAGCAATCTACACACAATAGCCTATAATGGCAAAGTGAAAATAGGTTTTTAGACATTTTTGCAAATGTATTAAAAAGGAACAACAGAAATACCTTATTTACATAAGTATTCAGACCCTTTGCTATGAGACTCGACATTGAGCTCAAGTACATCCTGTTTCCATTGATCATTGATCATCCAGCTGTTTCTACAACTTGATTTGAGTTCACCTGTGGTAAATTCAGTTGATTGGACATTATTTGGAAAGGCACACACCTGTCTATATAAGGTCCCACAGTTGACAGTGCATGTCAGAGCAAAAACCAAACCATGAGGTCAAAGAAAATGTCTGTAGTGCTCCGAGACAGGATTGTGTTGGGGCACATATCTGGGGAAGGATACCTAAACATTTCTGCTGCATTGAAGGTCTCCAAGAACACAGTGGCCTCCATCAATCTTCAATGTAAGAAGTTTAGAACCACCAAGTCTCTTCCTAGAGCTGGCCGCCCTGCCAAACTGAGCAATCTGGGGAGAAGGGCCTTGGTCAGGGAGGTGACCAAGAACCTGATGATCACTCTGACAGAGCTCTAGAGTTCCTTTGTGGAGATGGGAGAAACTACCAGAAGGACACCATCTCTGCAGCAATCCACCGATCAGGCCTTTATGGTTGAGTGGCCAGACAGAAGCCACTCCTCAGTAAAAGGCACATGACAGCCCGCTTGGAGTTTGCCAAAAGGCACCTAAAGACTTATTGACCATGACAAACAAGATTCTCCGTTCTGATGAAACCAAGATTGAACTCTTGGGGCTGAATGCCAAAGGTCACGTCTGGAGGAAACCTGGCACCATCCCTACGTTGAAGCATGGTGTTGGCAGCATCATGTTGTGGAGATGTTTTTCAGTGGCAGGAACTGGGAGACTAGTCAGGATCGAAGGAAAGATGAACGGAGCAAAGTATAGAGAGATCCTTAATGAAAACCTGCTCCAGACCACTCAGGACCTCAGACTGGGGAGTGAAGGTTCACCTTCCAACAGAACAACGACCCTAAGCACACAGTCAAGACAACGCAGGAGTGGCTTTAGGACAAGTCTCTGAAAGTCCTTGAGTTGCCCAACCAGAGCCCAGACTTGAACCCGATCGAACATCTCTGGAGAGACCTGAAAATAGCTGTGCAGCAACACTCCCCATCCAACCTGACAGAGCTTGAGAGGATTTGCAGAGAACAATGGGAAAACTCCCCAAATTCAGGTGTTCCAAGCTTGTAGCATCATATCCAAGAAAACTCAAGGCTGTAATTGCTGCCAAGGGTGCTTTAACGAAGTACTGAGTAAAGGGTCTGAATACTTATGTAAATGTGATATTTCAGTTATTTTTTTACCTTTTTTATTATCAAAAATGTCTCAAAATGTTTTTTGCATTACCATTATGGGGTATTGTGTGTAGATTGATGAGGAAATAAAACAATTTAATCAATTTTAGAATAAAGCTGTAACGTAACAAAATGTGAAAAAAGAGGTCTAAATACCTTCCAAAGGCAATGTAGAGTTGAAGTCAGAAGTTTACATACACTTATGTCATTAAAACTCGTTTTCAACCACTCCACACATTTCTTGTTAACAAACTTTAGTGTTGTTGTTGTCAAGTCAGTTAGGACATCTACTTTGTGCATGACACAAGTCACAAGGCAATGCTACCAAATACTAATTGAGTGTATGTAAACTTCTGAACCACTAGGAATGATATGAAAGAAATAAAAGTTGAAATAAATCATTCTCTCTACTATTATTGTGACATTTCACATTCTTAAATAAAGTGGTGATCCTAACTGACCTAAGACAGGGAATTTTTACTTGTATTAAATGTCAGGAATTGCGGAAAAACTGAGTTTAAATGTATTTGGCTAAGGTGTATGTAAACTTCCGACTTCAACTGTATGTAGAAACCCCTTCAAATTAGTGGATTGAGCTGTTTCAGCCACATCCGTTGAGGACATCAAATCGAGCACACAGCCATAAAATCTCCATCTCCATACGAATTGGATCGCAGAGTGCTGAAACTCGATGCATGTAAAAATTGTCTTTCCTCGGTTGCAACACTCACTGCTGAGTTCCAAACTGCCACTGGAAGCAATGTCAGCACAATAACTGTTCATCGGGAGCTTCATGAAATAGGTTTCCATAGCCGAGCAGCCGCGCACACAAGCCTAAGATTACCATGCGCAATACTAGGCGTTGGCTGAAGTGGTATAAAGCTCACCGCCAATGGACTCTAGATCAGTGGAAATGTGTTCTCTGGAGTGATTAATCACGCTTCACCATCTGGCAGTCTGATGGACAAATTTGGGTTTGGCGGATGCCAGGAGAACGCTACCTGCCC
The DNA here is from genome assembly GCF_045791955.1 of Oncorhynchus clarkii lewisi. NCBI lineage: Eukaryota > Metazoa > Chordata > Actinopteri > Salmoniformes > Salmonidae > Oncorhynchus > Oncorhynchus clarkii. The sequence goes on from NC_092153.1 coordinate 55,687,480, forward strand.
CAATGCATAGTGGTCTGGGGCTGTTTTTCACGGTTCGGGCTAGGCCCCTTAGTTCCATTGAAGGGAAATCTTAATGCTGCAGCATACAATGACATTCTAGACGAATCTGTGCTTCCAACTTTGTGGCAAGAGCTTGGGGAAGGCCCTTTCCTGTTTCAGCATGTCAATGCCCCCGTGCACAAAGTGAGGTCCATACAGAAATGGTTTGTCGAGATCAGTGTGGAAGACCTTGACTGGCCTGCACAGAGCTCCGACCTCACCCCCATCGAACACCTTTGGGATTAATTGTAACGCCAACTGCGAGCCAGGCCTAATCGCCCGACATTAGTGCCAGATTTCACTAATGCTCTTGTGGCTGAATGGAAGCAAGTCCCGGCAGCAAATCAAATCAAATCAAATTTTCTTGATCTCATACACGTGATTAGAAGATGTTATTGTGGGTGTAGTTAAATGCTTGTGCTTCTAGCTCCGACGGTGCAGTAATATCTAACAAGTAATATCTAACAAATTACACTACATATACCCAATACACACAAATCTTAGTAGGAATGAATTAAGACTATATACCTATGGACGAGTGACGTCAGAGCGGAACGGACTAAATACAGTCGTATAGTATAGAAACCTGCATGTCCCCAGGCACCCTCGTTTGTTGACTTCTGTGATCGAAAAAGCCTTGGTTTCATATATGTCAACATCAGAAGCCTCCTCCCTAAGTTTGTTTCACTCACTGCTTCGGCACACTCCGCCAACCCTGATGTCCTTGCCGTGTCTGAATCCTGGCTTAGGAAGGCCACCAAAAATTCTGAGATTTACATACCCAGCTACAACATTTTCCGTCAAGATAGAACTGCCAAAGGGTGAGGAGTTGCAATCTACTGCAGAGATAGCCTGCAAAGTTCTGTCACACTTTCCAGGTCTATACCCAAACAGTTCGAACTTTTAATTAAAAAAATTAACCTCTCCAGAAATAAGTCTCTCACTGTTGCCGCCTGCTATCGACCCCTCTCCGCTCCCAGCTGTGCCCTGGACACCATTTGTGAATTGATCATCCCCCATCTAGCTTCAGAGTTAGTTCTGTTAGGTGACCTAAACTGGGATATGCTTAACACCCCAGCAGTCCTACAATCTAAGCTAGATGCCCTCAATCTCACACAAATCATCAAGGAACCCACCAGGTACAACCCTAAATCCGTTAACATGGGCACCCTCATTGACATTATCCTGACCAACTTGCCCTCCAAATACACCTCCGCTGTTTTCAATCAGGATCACTGCCTCATTGCCTGTATCTGCTATGGGTCCACGGTCAAACGACCACCCCTCATCACTGTCAAACGCTCCCTAAAACACTTCTGCGAGCAGGCCTTTCTAATCGACCTGGCCCGGGTATCCTGGAAGGATATTGACCTCATCCTGTCAGTCGAGGATGCCTGGTCATTCTTTAAAAGTAATTAGGATTTGGGTCCCTGGCGGCGTAGTGTGTCACTGATGGTAGGCTTTGTTACTTTGGTCCCAGCTCTCTGCAGGTCATTCACTAGGTCCCCCCGTGTGGTTCTGGGATATTTGCTCACCGTTCTTGTGATCATTTTGACCCCACGGGGTGAGATCTTGCGTGGAGCCCCAGATCGAAGGAGATTATCAGTGGTCTTGTATGTCTTCCATTTCTTAATAATTGCTCCCACAGTTGATTTCTTCAAACCAAGCTGCTTACCTATTGCAGATTCAGTCTTCCCAGCCTGGTGCAGGTCTACAATTTTGTTTCTGGTGTCCTTTGACAGCTCTTTGGTCTTGGCCATAGTGGAGTTTGGAGTGTGACTGTTTGAGGTTGTGGACAGGTGTCTTTTATACTGATAACAAGTTCAAACAGGTGCCATTAATACAGGTAACGAGTGGAGGACAGAGGAGCCGCTTAAAGAAGAAGTTACAGGTCTGTGAGAGCCAAAAATCTTGCTTGTTTGTAGGTGACCAAATATTTATTTTCCACCATAATTTGCAAATAAATGCATAAAAAATCCTACAATGTGATTTTCTGGATTTTTTTTCTCGTTTTGTCTGTCATAGTTGAAGTGTACCTATGATGAAAATTACAGGCCTCTCTCATCTTTTTAAGTGGGAGAACTTGCACAATTGGTGGCTGACTAAATACTTTTTTGCCCCAGTGTAACTATTCACTCCTATGGCCTATTTATTGCCTACCTCCTCATGCCGTTTGCACACACTGTATATAGACTTTCTTTTTTCTACTGTGTCATTGATTTGTTTATTGTATTATTGGCTTGTTTATTGTTTACTCCATGTGTAACTTTGTGTTGTTGTCTGTGTCACACTGCTTTGCTTTATCTTGGCTAGGCCGCAGTTGCAAATGAGAACCTGTTCTCAGCTCGCCTACCTGGTTAAATAAAGGTGAAATAAAAACATGTATAGAAAAAAATACAGTATATACATATGAGATGAGTAATGCCAGATATGTAAACATTGTTAAGTTAATGAAATCCGGTAGAATAGTATAGAATACAGTGTATACATATGAGATGAGTAATGCCAGATATGTATACATTGTTAAGTTAATGAAATCCCATAGAATAGTATAGAAAACAGTATATACATATGAGATGAGTAATGCCAGATATGTAAACATTATTAAAGTGACTAGTGTTCCATTCCTTAAAGTGGCCAGTGATTTCTAGTCTATGCCTATAGGCCTCTAATGTGCTAGCGATCACTGTTTAACAATCTGATGGCCTTGAGATAGCAATGTTCCAACATCTAGTGGAAAGCCTTCCCAGAAGAGTGGAGGCTGTTATAGCAGCAAAGGGGGGACCAGCTCTATATTACAGTTTTTTCCAACTGCTTACACATAAAATCTTTTCATGTCACACGATTTTTGAAACCTCTCACTCAAAGTGCAAAACTACACATCAAATATCCAAAACCATAAACTGTTTCTCAGAATTTGACTCAGTTGTCATTTGCAAAAAAAACACTTTTTTCAAAACATTACACACAATTCTCTACCTAAAACACAATAATCTAACAGGAAGTGACTTGCTTTCCTTTTCCAAACACAACCAATCAAAATGCTACACTTATTCACCAGGTCACACACACACTCCTCACATGTGCAAACACTAATAGCTTAACTGATCACTAACCAATCATTGCTTTACTGTAGTATAGGCCTATAAATAGGTCAAAGGTCAGATTACCTGTTTTGAACAATGGATGCCAACAATGGACAGAAAGCAAGAGGAGTAGGAGGGAGAGGAAGAGGAAGAAGAGGACAAGGGCAAATAAGAGAAGGAAGGAGAGCCATCTCTGATGAGATTAGGGCAACACTTGTTGATCATATGTTCAACCACGGTTTGACCATGAGAGAGGCTGGACTGAGAGTCCAGCCCAACTTGAGTCGATTTACAGTGGCGTCCATAATTCGAACCTTCATAAATGAGAACAGGTATGCATCTAATGACTATTTTAGCATTACAGTAATGTACTGTAAAATACATATGACTGCATAGTATTGCATAAACATTTGTAACTCTAAGCCATCCATTTACTGCACTGCATTGAATGAATGAGGTTGGTTATCATGCTGTACTACATTTTTTTGTACATTGTTTACAGTTCCTATGCTGAACACATACTGTGTTTGAATTCTGCACAGAGTGGAAATGCAAAGACATCATGGAGGACGAGGACGCTTGTTTACAGATGTACAAGAGACTGCAATTATAAATATGGTTTTGGCCAACAATGCAATTAGGATTCGAGAGATAAGAGAGCATATCTTGAATAATGACACCATATTTAACAATATCAATGCTGTAAGACTGTCGGCCATACAACGCATCCTCCAACGGCACCGAGTGACGATGAAACAACTTTACAAGGTGCCATTTGAGAGAAACTCTGACAGAGTCAAGAATATGCGACATGACTTTGTAGAGGTATGTATGCAACACTACTTCTAGTACTTCAGACATACCATATTTACTCATCTGTATATCCTTTTGTCTGTTACGGAGAGTATTGGAGCTGGATGCCCATGTAATTCGCCATTAATTTATTTATTTTCGATGAGGTTGGCTTCAACCTCACCAAAACCAGGCGCTGCGGAAGAAATGTAATAGGACAGACAGGCAATTACCAATGTCCCTGGACAGCGTGGGGGTAATATAACTATGTGTGCTGCCATCACTCAAAACGGGGTCCTCCATCACAATGCCACACTGGGTCCGTACACACAATGCTTGTCCCTGATCCAGATCAGGAGCCTGCTAGATTTGTGGTTTTATGGGACAATGTTAGTTTTCACCGGGCTGTTCTGGTCCAAAACTGGTTTGCCACCCATCCACAATGTGTAGCTTTGTACCTAACCCCATATTTAACTTTTCTAAATCCCATAGAGGAATTCTTCTCAGCCTGGCGCTGGAAAGTGTATGATCGCCAACCCTATGCTCGCATGCCGCTTCTCCAAGCAATGGAGGACGCATGTGGGGACATAGAGGTTGCCTCTGTCCAAGGTTAGATACGCCATGCTAGGAGATACTTCCCTCCATGTGGGGACATAGAGGTTACCTCTGTCCAAGGTTGGATACGCCATGCTAGGAGATACTTCCCTCGATGTTTGGCAAGAGAAAACGTATCTTGTGATGTGGACTTTCAGTGCAGCAAACTCTCTCCAGAAGTTCAGTGAGGATCTCTGAATGATCCAATGTTTACCTAAATGACTAATGATGATAAATACAATCCACCTGTGTGTAATCAAATCTCCGTATAAATGCACCTGCACTGTGATAGTCTCAGAGGTCCGTCAAAAGCGCAGAGAGCATCATGAAGAACAAGGAACACACCAGGCAGGTCCGAGATACTGTTGTGAAGAAGTTTAAAGACGGATTTGGATACAAAAAGATTTCCCAAGCTTTAAACATCCCAAGGAGCACTGTGCAAGCGATAATATTGAAATGGAAGGAGTATCAGACCACTGCAAATCTACCAAGACCTGGCCGTCCCTCTAAACTTTCAGCTCATACAAGGAGAAGACTGATCAGAGATGCAGCCAAGAGGCCCATGATCACTCTGGATGAACTGCAGCTGAGGTGGGAGACTCTGTCCATAGGACAACAATCAGTTGTATATTGCACAAATCTGGCCTTTATGGAAGAGTGGCAAGAAGAAAGCCATTTCTTAAAGATATCCATAAAAATTGTCGTTTATAGTTTGCCACAAGCCACCTGGGAGACACACCAAACATGTGGAAGAAGGTGCTCTGGTCAGATGAAACCAAAATTGAACTTTTTGGCAACAATGCAAAACGTTATGTTTGGCGTAAAAGCAACACAGCTCATCACCCTGAACACACCATCCCCACTGTCAAACATGGTGGTGGCAGCATCATGGTTTGGGCCTGCTTTTCTTCAGCAGGGACAGGGAAGATGGTTAAAATTGATGGGAAGATGGATGGAGCCAAATACAGGACCATTCTGGAAGAAAACCTGATGGAGTCTGCAAAAGACCTGAGACTGGGACGGAGATTTGTCTTCCAACAAGACAATGATCCAAAACATAAAGCAAAATCTACAATGGAATGGTTCAAAAATAAACATATCCAGGTGTTAGAATGGCCAAGTCAAAGTCCAGACCTGAATCCAATCGAGAATCTGTGGAAAGAACTGAAAACTGCTGTTCACAAATGCTCTCCATCCAACCTCACTGAGCTCGAGCTGTTTTGCAAGGAGGAATGGGGAAAAAATTCAGTCTCTCGATGTGCAAAACTGATAGAGACATACCCCAAGCGACTTACAGCTGTAATCGCAGCAAAAGGTGGCGCTACAAAGTATTAACTTAAGGGGGCTGAATAATTTTGCACGCCCAATTTTTCAGTTTTTGATTTGTTAAAAAAGTTTGAAATATTCAATAAATGTCGTTCCACTTCATGATTGTGTCCCACTTGTTGTTGATTCTTCACAAAAAAATACAGTTTTATATCTTTATGTTTGAAGCCTGAAATGTGGCAAAAGGTCGCAAAGTTCAAGGGGGCCGAATACTTTCGCAAGGCACTGTATGTTTATGGTTTTGTTGTATGCTACTGTATACAACAGTAATGTTTGGCCTAATAAATATTTTCTGTCTCTACATTGCATTGGTCTTTACAGTGTACTTGTTACCCCTCTCAGCAGATTACTTTCACTGTAGAACATTGTATTGAAATGTAGATATAAGCCTATGAAAGACCAAAGAGCTTTAGATTTAGAACAACAGTGTTTACATGGTATATCCAAAAATGTACTATTATGAAAGCAGTGTTTGCCATTTGATGCAAATGCTTCATTCTGACATGTGTTTATGTCATTTTGAATGCAGTGTTACATTTTGAAGGAGATGTGAGGCATTTTGCATTTTGTGTGTTCAGTTATGGGAATTGTGTGTAGAGTTTTGAAAAAAGGAGACAGTTTTGAAAACGTGTGTAAGCAGTTGGAAAAAACTGTTATGCCCATGATTTTGGAATGAGATGTTGGACGAGCAGGTGTCCACATCCTTTTGGTAATGTAGTGTATATGGTGGTGGTGGTTGTGCATGTTAACTGATAATGACTCTGAGAATACAGAAGACCTATTGAGGCAGAACTGGAATTCCAACGTCTGCAATTACTGAACGACGGGGAGCAAGAGAGGTATTTGGGGTGGAAGAGAGAAAGTGGGAGAGGTGAGAGGGAGGTTGAAAAGGAGGGGTAAGGAGGTGTGAAATCATATCTAAATTCCAGGAAGAGGCCTTGTTCTGCCCACACACCTGACTCATATTACTGTGTGTGTGTGTGTGTGTGTGTGTTTGTGGTGCAGGTGTGTGTGTGTGTGCGAGCGTGCGTGCGTGCGTGTGTGTGTGTGCGTGGTGCAGGTGTGTGATGGTGAATGTGTATCTTTAAGACAGCATGAACACAAGGTTTTTATCCGTTTACTTTATTCTAAAAGAAACAGACAGGAGTATACATTAAATGAGATGATACATACAGTAAAATAATAATAGTGAATATTAGATCAAGAAAATATATGGTAACTAAATGTATGCAACAGAAAAACACGTTTGACCTGATTACATTCTGCAAACTGGCCAATACAGGGCTTGTACGGGAGACAGTGCTTTCAGCACCTGGAGTACAGAATATCCTCCATAGTCAATAACAAAACATCTCTTCCATCCACAATAAATCATATTGGCACTTAACTAAACAGAATGCAGGTATAATATCCTCAATCCGGGATACAGTACATGTACTACTTCCAAACAGGCTCACAGCTTTGACAAGGTGTGCCTTCGCTTTCATCAGTTAGGGCCATTTACAAATCTGTCTTTCTGTTGTTTTTTAAGTGGTATACTAGCTACAGTACATCTATGTTCCGAGATAAAACTGCATGCAACAGTTTGTCTGAATGGTTCATTTAATGCAAGAGAAAAAGACGAGCACGGATATGTTTTACAATACAGGTACGATATGCATCATCCACATAGGATGTGACACTGCAGAATCCGTGTATAACAGTCAAAAACATACACACAGACACACGTTATAAGGCACTGCAGTAGAGCATATATGTAGCAGAAAGGCTGGAGGTGGTGGTATATGCACCTGGGCACTTCTGTGTAGTAGTACAGAATCAGGTTCACTCTCAATTTTCCAAATAACAGTTATATGTCATAGGTGAGCACGGACAATACCTGTGCATATTGCTGTAACAACACTCTACTATAAAAAAAAACTTCAATATTGCTTGTGTACAAAATAGATTCTAAAATACATTTAAACATTTAACACATGGGCATCTTTAAGAATGATAAAATACTGGTCTGGAGATGTATTACTTCAAAAGTGTATTCTGAGTTTATTTTGTTACATTCTGAGAGTGTGTTTCCTATAGAGTGTCTTGTCTGCTTTTGTTTTCATTGAGACAGTGTCTTGTCTGTTTCTGTTAGACAGTGTCTTGCCTTTTGCCAACAATCTAACACATCGTGGGGCCAAAGGAGTCGCCCAAACTATAAGTATTCCTCCTTTTTCTCTGGTGGGGAACTTTTAACATTTGGTCTGCAATTTAAAAGAAAAAAACATGTTTCAGTAAATGTACACTTGTATTCTCAGAGAACAAAACCAAAAGGCACATATCTACAAACCCAGAAATCATAGGATATCAGTGAAGCAGAAATCAATAAAACATGGCATGACAAATCTTACCTATACAATTAAAGTTCAGTAAAAAAACGATAAACGGACAAAATGGAGTTTCTAGTAAAGGGTTCACAGGATGAAATACAGTAATGCCACCCCTCTAGTCTGAAAGGTGGGGTCTAACCACCTAGCCATACTTCTCCTTTCAGAGTCCCTATTTACAAACAACCTCAAGGGGGTGTGGGAAAGGGGAGTGGCAAGCTCTTAAAGGTGTGGCGGAAATTTTGTTGACCGATAACTTAATATCAGAGACAGATAAGGTGCAGACATTAAGGAAGGGAGTGTGGGGTTGGTGGGAATGTGGGGCTGGTGGGAGGGAGGTAGAGGGGTGCGACATATGCTATAGCGGAGAGACAAGGGTCCACATTTTGAATCTAGGAAGGAACAGGGAAAGGGGAAACAGTGAGCGTAACTCGGACAGTCCTCGAAAAAAGGCAGGGGGTGGTCAGTCAGGGAAACTAGTCTCACTCAACAACTCTGCCCTGAATTAGGGAAGAGAAGAAGACAGGCAGAGAAGAACAGCATTAGAGGAGAGGATACGAGAGGGGAGAGAGAGACACATCAAAAACTCACTGCTTCATCAGTACAGGCAGCTAGCCTTCTGGTGTTAGTGAGTGAATGAGTGCTTGATGCTACATGTTAGGTAAGGATGAATGAAAAGAGGTGCTAGCCAGGCTTTCATTAGCTCTGTGATTAATGAGATGAAGATGGTTGATTCTAGGTGCTCATGCAGTGTTTTTGAAAGGGAAAGCATGTTGGCGCTAAGTGAAGCATTGGAGGACGAATGATGGAGAAGTTAGCGGAAGCTCGTCAGTCACAGCACACAGATCATTTGTTACGATCATGTGTTCTATGGCATGGAATAGATCTGATATGATGTCCAAATCTGTTGGGTTTATGATTGTTGGTTTTGTTTTGTTTTGTTTGGAAACAGTTTGGTCGTGTTGGAACCAGAATCTTATTTGACGGCTAGTATACAGTATCGTACATTATTGTTGATATACCTAGTCACTTGAGGCACACAGTAATAGTACTTTGGGAGGGGAGGTCTTAAAAAGAACTTTTCTGGAAAATGTTGTTGGTGGTTCAACATTTTATTGCTTATTTTGAAGACAAATAAACATACTGTTTATAAAAGCAATATAAATAATTAAAAGTCCTGGTCAATAAACTAGTGTAGTACATGTGTTTCACATCAGTTGGACCTACCATAGGTACGCACATAAAGTAAAACAAAAAACGTATTCAAATATTTCATTCTATTATCTTTGAAGTGGGCTTTTAGGTAGTTTGGTCATGTTTGTCCTTTGGTAATGACTCTTAGAGGACATCTGCTGAAGATGGGCTCATAATGGTTTTAGCAGAAGTGGAGGAGGTCCTTCAAGACCTGTGCATCCCCATTCTGAGTACAATGGAACACTCCATACACAAAGGCTTTACCAAGAAGAGGGGCCAAACAACCAGAAAACGGGGGGTATTGAACGGTTCTTAGAAACGTTAAATGGTTCTGTTATCGGAAGCCCGATGAGCCAACCTTTTCACCCAAGTTAATGTATGTTGAAGAGCCATGATAAAGAGTCAGGAGTATTGGGTTGTGGATTGAAGCAGAGAAATGTCAAATCAAATCAAATTTTATTTGTCACATACACATGGTTAGCAGATGTTAATGCGAGTGTAGCGAAATGACTCCGAAATGTGTAGGTTGAGTTGGCGTTCAGGGGGTCTAGATGGCCTGAGTGGAGGCTTAGAGAATGACTGAAAGTACAGTATATTGCAGTTGCCTTGAATTAATTATTAGCATCAGAATAATTTTTTAAAATCCAGAATAAACACAACAAATCTAATGGAACTGCCCAAAAAGTAGCTTGATAACCACAGCTAATTATCTTATAGTGATCATAACTGGCTTTTACAGTAGCAGATCATTTCTGTATACTTTCATTTCAGGTGGCTAGATGGACATACAATGGCATTTAGTAGCATAGAATAGAGTAGTACAAAATGGATCTTGAATGTCCATTGAAAATTAAGGTTTTCTATAAGAGTTGTTTGTCTATAGAACACCAGAATAATAAACCCCTGAGTTTAACTGAATCACTGTTTTTTTTATAACAGTTGGTTTTTATAAGAGAACAGCCAGTGGTCCTTACCCCATTAATTATCTGAGATATATAACATGTGGATGATCGGTATTGTGTAGACTTGGATGTGTTAACGAATGAAGCATGATGTTAAGGCATACAATAATGGCCATCTCTCTCTCATTAAAACAACATTTCTGTTAGCTCACAACATATTCTACCTTTCCTTTACATCTGATTCGAACTGATGACCTCATAAGATGTTCAGAGGAATCATTTTGTGGAAACTGATTTCAATTCTAATCAGGTCAGCCCTTCATATAGTGTCACCAACTACATTCGATTGGAATGCAACACACACATACACACAGCTCCAACCAGGAAGCATAGGACATGCTAACCAAAGCCACGAAAAGACAAAACTGTATTTTTTTTGTATTTTTTCTTCGATCATATTTGTCCCACAATTTACCTTTAGGCATTACCTATGGCTCCTCTACACAGTAACTTACTTTGGCATTACTTTATTGGTTTGGTTTTAGTTTGCATAGAGGAAGACTGTTTTACAAATAGTTTTTTTATTCACGTCTATTAAAGTGCAAAAACTGGATTATCAACTGTATCTTACGGTCAAATTCAGGAGGTTATAAAGACAAACGTCCAGTATACGTTAAATAATGTTTAAGTAAGGGATAATCAACGAGGGAATATGCGTTCTATGGAAAATAATGACTGACGCGCAAGCGGAGTGGAACTGACCTTCCAACGAGTTGCATTATTTTCCAGAGAACACATAGAGCCCCGAGTTAATTATCCCTTTTATACCATGGCTATAATTTAACACATTTACCACTAGAAATGTATTCAACATCTACTGAAGTAGCTAGCAAGTTTACAAGATAGTGACTGTAGTTGCTGTGTTAACCAAACAAACAAACTTGCTAGTTTCGCTAACCAAACCATCAGTCCTAGCTAAAAATGTAATTCAACAATGACAATGCTTTCAATTTGACTTTTGCTTTCAAAAGCAGGTCAAATAAAACATGTACAAATTAACTATAGCCATTGAATTCTACCGTGAAAATATACCGTGCATTATAGGGAAATAATGCATGCTCTAGAATCCCATTCAAGCCAATCAGAAAAGAGGATTCGACAATGCTATGGTATAATGTCTTTTAAGCCACATGACAGATTTTATTCACATAAAATATTTAAAAGGTTAATTGAGCAAGATCACCATCCTGTCAATGACATGTATTGCAATAAAATATAAAAGTTTCCGCTCAACAATATGTTCTATAGAATAAATGTCATCCGAATTCTTAAAGGTTTCTAAAATCCAAAGGATACTTGGTGGAGACTGTGTGTGTGTGTGTGTGTGTGTGTGTGTGTGTGTGTGTGTGTGTGTGTGTGTGTGTGCAAGTGTTTGTAATCTTTACGCATGAGTAAAAGGTAAACGGGTGAGGAGCAAAGAGTGGTCTCTGCTCTCTGTTTGTGTGGCTGCTGGGAGGTGTGCAGAGTTTACACGTACTCCCTGGCTGTAGATGGTTGTGATTGGCGGTAGTACTGCTGCCCTCGCCTCTCCTCATTGGAGCAGGAGCAACACAGGAAGGATCCGCCCAAAACAGTCAAGCTAGCCGCCGCCCATCCCACGAACAGGGCAGACCCAAACTCATACCTGTAGCGGAAATGGTCAAATGTGTCTTCAATATCGGTCTTGACAGTGTTATAGACATGATATCTGTATCAGACATTAACTGAGATAGATACAGTGTGTGACCAGTGTGATAGGGTTACCTGGCATTGATTGGCGTGTTTGGGTTGAAGAACTGATAGGACACCTGAGTGGCGTACCAGGACACAGACACCATCGTGCACAGACCTGCAGAGACAGAGAGACAGAGAGACAGAGAGAGAATAGAGGTCCCCAAAATGTTATTGCTTTCAACCCAGCTTATTAACATCAAATTATGACACTGAACAAGGACACACACATGGAAGCACACACACACACACACATAGCAGTGAAACACTTTGTGTAATGACTCTGAGGTTGTTTTTCTATCTCTCTCAAGCTCATAGTTGTCTCTGAGGTCAGGGGAGCTTATCGTTCCAAAATCACCATTCCTGTTTACAGCTGGAATCCTAATTACCCAGAGAGCCCCTGGTGAGAGAATTTTGTCAAAGGAATGCAAGAAATGAATATACTCCAGCAGTAAAAGAGTAAACACCATTGAATATAGAGAGATAACAACCTACTGGTAACTGCCAAAACTAAAGGAACCACCAACATGAAATGTTTTAATAGGACGTTGGACCACCACGAGCCAGAACAGCTTCAATGCGCCTTGGCATAGATTCTACATGTTTCCTGAACTTAGTTGTAGGGATGTAACACAATTCTCAATGAGAAATTCCATAATTTGGTGTTTTGTTTGATGGTGGTGGAAAACGCCATTGAAACCCCTTTTTCAAAGTCAATACGATCTCTTCTTCTGGCCACTTGTCACGCCCTGACCATAGAGAGCCTTTTTATTCTCTATTTTGGTTAGGTAGGGATGTGACTAGGGTGGGTAATCTAGGTTGTTTTATTTCTATGTTGGCCTGGTATGGTTCCCAATCAGAGGCAGCAGTTGATCGTTGTCTCTGATTGGGGATCATATTTAGGCAGCCATTTCCCCACTGTGTTTTGTGGGATCTTGTTTATATGTAGTTGCCTGTGAGCACGCCATTGTCATCACGTTTCGAGTATTCTTAATTGTTTTTGTGCGTTTCACGAATAAAAATATGTGGAATCCATATCACGCTGCGCCTTGGTCCGAATGTTATTGCGACGATCGTGACACCACTGGGCATTTTTATACATAACCCCAAGCATGATGAGATGTTAACTGCTTAATTAACTCAGGATGAATACCTGTTTGGAAGCACCTGCTTTCAATATACTTTTTATTCCTCATTTGCTCAGGTGTTTATTTGGGCAGTTACCTGTAATTGAGATTATAAATCACTGTAGTGCCTGAAACTTACATTTGAAGAGTGGTACTTTACCTGTATACATTTTCTAATAGCCTTTTAAGTTGTAAAGGAGTTTACAGTGCCCTCCACTAATATTGGCAACCTTGGTAAATATGAGCAAAACGGGCTGTGAAAAAGAAATCTGTATTGTTCATCCTCTTGGTCTTTCATTCAAAATATTCACAAAAATCTAACCTTTAATTGAAGACAAAAATTTAAGGAAATAATAAGTTCTTATCATAAAACAAATATTTTTCTCAAATATACAGTGCATTGCGAAAGTATTCGGCCCCCTTGAACTTTGCGACCTCTTGCCACATTTCAGGCTTCAAACATAAAGATATAAAACTGTATTTTTTTGTGAAGAATCAACAACAAGTGGGACACAATCATGAAGTGGAACGACATTTATTGGATATTTCAAACTTTTTGAACAAATCAAAAACTGAAAAATTAGGCGTGCAAAATGATTCAGCCCCCTTAAGTTAATACTTTGTAGCGCCACCTTTTGCTGCCATTACAGCTGTAAGTCGCTTGGGGTATGTCTCTATCAGTTTTGCACATCGAGAGACTGAAATTTTTTTCCCCATTGCTCCTTGCAAAACAGCTCGAGCCCAGTGAAGTTGGATGCAGAGCATTTGTGAACAGCAGTTTTCAGTTCTTTACACAGATTCTCGATTGGATTCAGGTCTGGACTTTGACTTGGCCATTCTAACACCTGGATATGTTTATTTTTGAACCATTCCATTGTAGATTTTGCTTTATGTTTTGGATCATTGTCTTGTTGGAAGACAAATCTCCGTCCCAGTCTCAGGTCTTTTGCAGACTCCATCAGGTTTTCTTCCAGAATGGTCCTGTATTTGGCTCCATCCATCTTCCCATCAATTTTAACCATCTTCCCTGTCCCTGCTGATGAAAAGCAGGCCCAAAGCATGATGCTGCCACCACCATGTTTGACAGTGGGGATGGTGTGTTCAGCTGTGTTGCTTTTACGCCAAACATAACGTTTTGCATTGTTGCCAAAAAGTTCAATTTTGGTTTCATCTGACCAGAGCACCTTCTTCCACATGTTTGGTGTGTCTCCCAGGTGGCTTGTGGCAAACTTTAAACGACACTTTTTATGGATATCTTTAAGAAATGGCTTTCTTCTTGCCACTCTTCCATAAAGGCCAGATTTGTGCAATATACGACTGATTGTTGTCCTATGGACAGAGTCTCCCACCTCAGCTGTAGATCTCTGCAGTTCATCCAGAGTGATCATGGGCCTCTTGGCTGCATCTCTGATCAGTCTTCTCCTTGTATGAGCTGAAAGTTTAGAGGGACGGCCAGGTCTTGGTAGATTTGCAGTGGTCTGATACTCCTTCCATTTCAATATTATCGCTTGCACAGTGCTCCTTGGGGTGTTTAAAGCTTGGGAAATCTTTTTGTATCCAAATCCGGCTTTAAACTTCTTCACAACAGTATCTCGGACCTGCCTGGTGTGTTCCTTGTTCTTCATGATGCTCTCTGCGCTTTTAACGGACCTCTGAGACTATCACAGTGCAGGTGCATTTATACGGAGACTTGATTACACACAGGTGGATTGTATTTATCATCATTAGTCATTTAGGTCAACATTGGATCATTCAGAGATCCTCACTGAACTTCTGGAGAGAGTTTGCTGCACTGAAAGTAAAGGGGCTGAATAATTTTGCACGCCTAATTTTTCAGTTTTTGATTTGTTAAAAAAGTTTGAAATATCCAATAAATGTCGTTCCACTTCATGATTGTGTCCCACTTGTTGTTGATTCTTCACAAAAAAATACAGTTTTATATCTTTATGTTTGAAGCCTGAAATGTGGCAAAAGGTCGCAAAGTTCAAGGGGGCCGAATGCTTTCGCAATGCACTGTATGTGTGCCACAATTATTGGCATCCCTTCATTGAATACTTTGTGCAACCTCCCTTTGCCAAGATAACAGCTCTGAGTCTTCTCCTGTAATGCCTAACAAGGTTGGAGAACACATTTGCAAGGGATCTGAGAACATTCCTCCATACAGAATCTCTCCAGATCCTTAAGATTCCAAGGTCCACGCTTGTGGGCTCTCCTCTTCAGCTCTTCCAACATGCTTTCTTTGGGGTTTAGGTTAGGGGACTTTGACGGCCATGGCAAAACCTTGATTCTGTTGTCAGTGAATCATTTTTGTATTGATTTTGAGGTGTGCTTTGGATCACTGTCCTGCTGGAAGATCCAACCACGGCCCAGTTTAACCTTTCTGATCTCCCCATCCCAGATCCGGGATCGTGAATACAGACTCAAGCTCATTACCATAACGCAACGTTAACTATTCATGAAAATCGCAAATGAAATGAAATAAATATGCCATCTCTCAAGCTTAGCCTTTTGTAAACAACACTGTCATCTCAGATTTTCAAAATATGCTTCTCAACCATAGGAAAACAATAATTTGTATAAAAGTAGCTAGCTAGCGTAGCATTTAGCATTAGCATTAGCGTTAGCATCCAGCACGCAACATTTCAACAAAAACATAAAAGCCTTCAAATAAAATCATTTACCTTTGAAGAACTTCGGATGTTTTCAATGAGGAGACTCTCAGTTAGATAGCAAATGCTCAGTTTTTCCAAAAAGATTCTTTGTGTATTAGAAATAGCTCCGTTTTGTACATCACATTTGGCTACCAAAAAAAAACGAAAATTCAGTCCTCAAAACGCGAACTTTTTTCCAAATTAACTCCATAATATCGACTGAAAACATGGCAAACGTTGTTTAGAATCAATCCTCAAGGTGTTTTTCACATATCTCTTCGATGATATATCGTTCGTGGAAGCATGGTTTCTCCTCTCAATCAAATGGAAAAATACTTGCACCTGGCTTTGCGCACCAATTTCGACGCAGGACACCAGGCGGACACTTGGAAAATGTAGTCTCTTATGGTCAATCTTCCAATGATATGCCTACAAATACGTCACAATGCTGCCGACATCTTGGGGAAACGGCAGAAGGTCTAAGCTGATTCCTGTCGCATTCACAGCCATATAAGGAGACATTAGAAAACAGAGCTTCAGAAATTCTGCTCATTTCCTGTTTGACGTTTCATCTTGGTTTCGCCTGTAGAATGAGTTCTGGGGCACTCACAGACAAAATCTTTGCAGATTCTGAAACTTCAGAGTGTTTTGCATAGAATATGCATAGTCAAGCATCTTTTCGTGACAAAATATTGTGCTTAAAACGGGAACGTTTTTTATCCAAAAATGAAATAGCGCCCCTAGAGATGCAACAGCTTCCTAGCAGAGGTTTTGATTTAATATCTGCTGGTACTTGATGGAGTCCATGACACCATGTATCCAGGGCCTTTGGAAGATAAACAGCCCCACAACATCAAAGATCCACCACCATACTTCACAGTGGGGATGAGGTACTTTTCTGTATGGCTATCTTTCTGTCTACGCCAAAGCCACCTCTGGTGTTTGTTTCCAAAAAGCTCTATTTTGGTCTCATCTGACCCTTAGAACCCAGTCCCATTTAAAGTTCCAGTAACGTTTGGCAAACTGTAGGGGCTTGAATTTGTTGTTTGATGACAGCAAAGGACATTTTATGGCAACCCTCCCAAACAATTTGTGGTTATGTAGGTGTCGTCTGATAGTAGTTTTGGAGACTTTCTGATCCCAAGACCCAACTAACATCTGCAATTCTCCAGCTGTGATCCTTGGAGATGTTTTACTTGCCCCAAAATTGTGTGTGTTTCTTTAATCACATGACAGTCACATGATGGTCACCTTGCAGAAATCTCACCTGCGAGCAGGAAGAGGGCTCCTCCAGACACAGCTATGCGTCCTTTGGAGATGGGGTTGTTGTCGCCCACTTTAGTGCACTTCATCCCCACCACACTCACTATCATTCCTATGAAGCCCAGCAGCACGGACACCACCATAAGAGCACGACACGTCTGGATGTGCACTGTGGAGAGAGAGCGGGGAGATGAGGACAGGATAAAAGGTAGTTAAAGGGAGAAAGAGGTTAGAGGGGTGAGAGGAAAGAAGGAGGAGAGGGGGAAACATGGGGGGTGAAAAGGGAGGAAGAGGTTAGAGGGGTGAGAGGAAAGAAGGAGGAGAGGGGGAAACATGGGGGGGTGAAAAGGGAGGAAGAGGTTAGAGGGGTGAGAGGAAAGAAGGAGGAGAGGGGGAAACATGGGGGTGTGAAAAGGGAGGGAGCAGTGAGGGAGAATATAGAAGGGAGGGCAGGTGGGGATGAAGAGGAGAAAGAGGGTGAAGGGAATTATAGAAAGGTGGGAAGAAAGAGGGTCTGTTAGGGCAGTTTTACTCGGCTTCAGATGGAGATCAGAGAGAAGACATGGTACACACAGAATATCTACACACAGGGTTTGTTCATATAATATCTACACACAGGGTATATTCATAGAGAATATCTACACACAAGGTATATTCATATAGAATATCTATACACAGGGTATATTCATATAGAATATCTACATACAGGCTACATTCACATAGAATATTTGCACACATGGTATATTTGTAGAGAATATTTACACACAGGGCGGCAGGTAGCCGAGAGGTTAGAGCGTTGGACTAGTAACCGAAAGGTTGCAAGATTGAATTCCCTAGCTGACAAGGTAAAAATCTGTCGTTCTGCCCCAGAGGCAAGGCAGTTAACCCACTATTCCTAGGCCGTCATTGAATATAATAATTTGTTCTTAACTGACTTGCCTAGTTAAATGAATTTTTTTAAAAGAAAAATATAGAATTTCTACACACATGGTAAATTCACAGAGAATGTATACAAACAGGGTACATTCATATAGAATATTTACACACAGGGTATATTCAAATAGAATATCTACACACAGGGTATATTCATATAGAATATCTACACACAGGGTATATTCATATAGAATATCTACACACAGGGTATATTCATATAGAATATCTATACGTGGGTATTGAAGCTCTAGATTTCTCAGTATCGGATGTTCAATTGGAGCAGAACGGGAGTGGAAGAAAGTTAAGCCACATTAGGATAGAAGGTATTCAGTGGGATTGCTGTGCAAAGCATCACTGGAAAAGAATCCAACCAAAACATTACTACAACCACCACATTGTAAATCAAAATGAAATTATAATTCAACTTCTTAACACAAAACTGGAGACAACAAAGACACACATTCTCCTTTCTCTGGCTCTTTTTTCTCCCTCTCTCTTTCTATCCACCTCTTTCTTGCTCTCTCTCTATGTCCCTATTGCTCTCTCCCTTTCTCTCTCTATCTTTCTCTCTCTTTCTCTCTCTTTCCCTATCTCTCTCTTTATGAACTCATTATGTTTCTAACTTCCATGTTTCAAAATGGGATAATAAAAGCAGCCTTAGTCCAGAGTTTGACTTAACTGTCCCTCTTAATCATTCCAAATAACTTCACAGTGGTTTCACTGCTCAGAATTCCATTGATAACCCACACAGACATCAGTGCCCACATAACTCAGTGGGCGGGACATTTTACATCTTTACACGCACGCGCATGCGCTCGCGCACACGCACTCACGCGCACACACACACAAACACACACACACACACACACATTAACTTATGGACACATTCTGTAGGAAGAAATTACATACACACAAACATACACACTCATTTTCTGTCACACACACACACACACTGTAGGAGGGCCTGTTTTACATGTTTCACACAGTGGGATTAGTGTGGCTTTGTCACAAAGCGGGATTGTTTTCACAGGGCTGTCGCCACCGCAATCAGACACTGTGGCCTGCAACACACACACACTGACACAGCAGCCTTGGAAGAGACTACAAGGCTAACACAATATGAAAAAAACACTGGTACAAGACTCACACAGCATTAATACTCACACCAAAATCTAAAATCTATTCTAGCCTTTATCCAGGTTCACAGCTCAACATAAGATCAACTCTCTCACACAACAAAACCCACATGCATGAACCAAATGAACACATATCTACATCTTTACGGCAGACTAAATTACTATACATTATAGAATAGAATAGAATAGAATAGAATGGGATAGTACAACTACATAGGATAATGTAATACTGACACTGTGAGAAAATGTACATCAAGTACAACTGGAGAATCTGTCCAGCAAACTTAAGTACAGAAATAATCTACCTTTATGATGGGAAAACACACTTGCACATTCATAGTTGGCAATAAATTACACTTCAGAACCTGATCTGAAAGGGGTAGTGATGGGCAGACGAGCTTTGAAGTTAGATTGATGTGTGGCACTATCCGTTTGAAGGAGAATTGTAATACTTTATGAAAGAAAAAGCTTTTATTTTCTCTTTCTCTATTCTCCCTTTCATCCATTCTTTCCTTTTTAAAAGTGTGTGGGGAGTTTGGGCTGGCCCTACAGGGCACCACTCTGATCTATGGACTAACAGAGGAGTCAAGTGTGTGTGTGTGTGTGTGTGTGTGTGTGTGTGTGTGTGTGTGTGTGTGTGTGTGTGTGTGTGTGTGTATTCCTCCCTACCCCATGCCAAGGCTGGCAGTGCCAAGCACAAGCTGGATGTGGATGTTGACGATGGACATTGTCCTTTGTGAAATCACTTGTGACTTCATACGTAACATTGGTTTTGCCAACACTAAAACCGAAAACTGTTTCAACAACTCTACCTTCATTCTATTCATGTATATGTCAGTGTGACACAGGCTTTGTGGAATAGTGTAAGCTAAGTTCAGGGGCACAGATATGTGGATGATGATTGTCATGTGAGCCTTCAGCTTCAGATGCATATTTTACATCTATAGTGCCGAACCGCCATTTCAGCACTCCTGTCCAGTTGACAAGAAACAACACCACACTCGATCACGATAGAGGGAGAGAAGAGAGAGAGAGAGAGAGAGATCAATCACTAGAGAGAGAGAGAGAAAAATAGAAATAGAGAGAGAGAGATCCTGGGGGGAGAGAGACAGCAAGATACTGGAGAGAGAGAGAGAGAGAGAGAGAGAGAGAGAGAGAGAGACAGAGAGAGAGGGAGAATGTGTGCCAGTACATAGCTGCTACTAACTCTACTGATGTCCTCACAATGGGCAGGAGGGAAACTGGCGATGGGGCATGGTGTGATGTAAAGGGGGGACATCAGACCATCCACCATTTCATCATCATGTGTGGGCCGGGGGTCAGATATTCCACTGTAATATCCAGAGCTATAGAGAGTTCAACAAACTATCCTCCATGTTGCCACCAAACATTCCTCAACAGTTCACATGTCTTACTAGAAAATATTTTAAATATCTTTAATGCCAATATCCTACCCTGAGATTCTAAATATCTAATCATGCCAAAGTCTGTGTTTTCTTTTTTTTCTTTTTTTCACCTTTATTAACCAGGTAGGCCAGAGAACAAGTTCTCATTTACAACTGCGACCTTGCCAAGATAAAGCAAAGCAGTGTGACACAGACAACAACACAGAGTAACACATGGAGTAAACAATAAAACAAGCCAATAACACAATAAACAAGTCAATGACACAGTAGGAAAAAAATAAAGTCTATATACAGTGTGTGTAAAAGGCATGAGGAGGTAGGCAATAAATAAGCCATAGGAGCGAATAATTACAATTTAGCAGATTAATTCAATGACACAGTAGAGTGATAAACGAGCAGATGGTGATGTGCAAGTAGAGATACTGGTGTGCAAAAGAGCCGAAAAGTAAATAAAATAAAAACAGTATGGGGATGAGGTAGGTAGATCGGGTGGGCTATTTACAGATGGACTATCCACAGCTGCAGCAATCGGTAAGCTACTCAGATAGCTGATGTTTAAAGTTGGTGAGGGAAATAAAAGTCTCCAACTTCAGCGATTTTTGCAATTCGTTCCAGTCACTGGCAGCAGAGAACTGGAAGGAAAGGCGGCCAAATGAGGTGATGACTTTGGGGATGATCAGTGAGATATACCTGCTGGAATGTGTGCTATGGGTGGGTGTTGTTATGACCAGTGAACTGAGATAAGACGGAGCTTTACCTAGCATAGACTTATAGATGACCTGGAGCTAGTGGGTCTGGCAACCAATATGTAGTGAGGGCCAGCTGACTAGAGATGCAGTGGTGGGTGGAATAAGGTGATTTTGTAACAAAACGGATGGCACTGTGATAGACTGCATCCAGTTTGCTGAGTAGAGTATTGGAAGATATATTGTAGATGACATCGCCGAAGTCGAGGATCGATAGGATAGTCAGTTTTACTAGGGTAAGTTTGGCGGTGTGAGTGTAGATGGCAATGTTGCGAAATAGAAAGCTGATTCTAGATTTGATTTTGGATTGGAGATGCTTAATATGAGTCTGGGAGGAGAGTTTACAGTCTAACCAGACACTTAGGTATTTATAGTTGTCCACATATTCTAGGTCGGAACCGTTCAGGGTGGTGATGCTAGTCGGGCGGGCGGATGCGGGCAGCGAATGGTTGAAAAGTATGCATTTGGTTTTACTAGCGTTTAAGAGCAGTTGGAGGCCACGGAAGGAGTGTTGTATGGCATTGGAGGTCGTTTGGAGGTTAGTTAGCACAGTGTCCAAGGAAGGGCCAGAAGTATACAGAATGGTGTCGTCTGCGTAGAGGTGGATCAGGGAATCGACCGCAGCAAGAGCGACATCATTGATGTATACAGAGAAAAGAGTCGGCCTGAAAATTGAACCCTGTGGTACCCCCATAGAGATTGCCAGAGGTCCGGACAACATGCCCTCCGATTTGACACACTGAACTCTGCTTTCAAAGTAGTTGGTGAACCGGGTCCATGTTTTGCATGGGGAGGCTTGGGCAAGTAGCTGTGGGGGGGGGGGGGGGCTGTTTGCCGGGGTTGGAGTAGCCAGGAGGAAGGCATGGCCAGCCGTTGAGAAATGCTTCTTGAAATTTTAGAATATCATGGATTAATCGGTGGTGACCGTGTTACCTAGCCTCAGTGCAGTGGGCAGCTGTGAGGAGGTGCTCTTGTTCTCCATGGACTTTACAGTGTCCCAAAACATTTTGGAGTTAGAGCTACAGGATGCAAATTCCTGCTTGAAAAAGCTGGCCTTTGCTTTCCTGACTGACTCTGTGTATTGGTTCCTGACTTCCCTTAACAGTTGCATATCGCGGGGACTATTCGATGCTATTGCAGTCCGCCACAGGATGTTTTTTTGCTGGTCAAGGGCAGTCAGGTCTGGATTGAACCAAGGGCTCTATCTGTTCTTAGTTCTGCACTTTCAGAACGGGGCATGTTTATCTAACATGGTGAGCAAATTACTTTTAAAGAATGAGCAGGCATCCTCTACTGAGGGGATGAGGTCAATATCCTTCCAGGATACCTGAGCCAGGTCGATTAGAAAGGCCTGCTCGCAGAAGTGTTTTAGGGAGCTTTTGACAGTGATGAGGGGTGGTCGTTTGACCGTGGACCCATAGCGGATACAGGCAATGAGGCAGTGATTGCTGAGATCCTGATTGAAAACAGAGGAGGTGTATTTGGAGAGCAAGTTGGTCAGGATAATGTCTATGAGGGTGCCCATGTTTCCGGATTTAGGGTTGTACCTGGTGGGTTCCTTGATGATTTGTGAGAGATTGAGGGCATCTAGCTTTAGATTGTAGGACTGCCAGGATGTTAAGCATATCCAGTTTAGGTCATCTAACAGAACGAACTCTGAAGCTAGATGGGGGGCACATCAATTCACAAATGGTGTCCAGGGCACAGCTGGGCACGGAAGGGGGTCGATAGCAGGTGGAAACAGTGAGATACTTATTTCTGGAGAGATTCATTTTTAAAATTAGAAGTTCGAACTGTTTGGGCAGAGACCTAGAAAGTATGACAGAACTTTGCAGGCTATCTCTGCAGTAGATTGCAACTCCTCCCCCTTTGGCAGTTCATAAGTCTGTAGGAGAGAGTGCTCTACGGCTTGGACTCACTGCAGTATTTAACACTAAGCTGTCAAAAGAGAAAACTATCTTTGATTTTCACCTCAATGGGATCCCCCGTTCCTCAAACCTGGCAACAAAACACTTTGGTTACAGTAGCACAGTAACCTAGCTATACGGGGGACCTGGGTGTATTTGCTTCATATGCCCCAGAGCCAGAGAGAGAGAGAGAGAGTTTGGCAATTACTTTGGCAGTTACTTTGGCAATTACTACTGTCATCCAAAAAGCATGATGTCACTGAAATGATATCACATGATTCCATGGCAGCCATTAGCGTCTCCTGTAAAATCTTGACCCATAACAGCTCAGCGATCTCATCATGACTGGTTGAATAGAATGCTCAGAAGCAGCTTTAAAGCATCCCTCTAAAGTTGGCCAAAATCGACCTATATTGTCTTGTATGTCTTATATTGTCCTATATTGTTATGTCCTGTATAGCACTAGTGCTGGTGTGGTATTGTACACTGTCTAGTGCAGTACAGAGGTTTCATTACTGTAGAGCCCAGAGAACTGAGAGCTTAGGTGGGTTGTGACCAATACCAGGCAGTATCTGCCTCTGAGACTGAAACTGCAACAAGTAGAAGAAGAACTGTTCCTTCAGCACCACTGTTCAGACTAGAATGAAAGAAGATTTCCCAGGACCCGTACAGTATGCACAGGGAGTAGTATCCTTCTTTTTGTCAGTCTAGTGTCCAGACCTTGTCATAAGTCTCCCAGAACAGCTTTGATATGTTAATTATCGAAGCTGAAGCTGAAAAAGTCCATCAGCTTCCACTGCAGTGCTTTGGTACACTCCAACACTCCAACAACACAGTCTGCTGAACATTTAGTCCTCATCACATGTTCCTCATGCTGTGTAGTGAAGGAGAAGGGTTAATTTAGCACACTGTATTAATAAAAGATACCTACAGGAACTGCCTAACACACACATACACTCACCAGACATTCAACTCCAGTACCCATGCTCGAGCACACACATACACACATAAACACCATACATCCAAGACCAGTACCGAGTTTAACCTTACCATAACAGAGAGAGAGATTTTGGAATGAAAGACAGCAACAAGTAGCAGAAACACAGGATAAACTTATCAAGCGTTGGCCCCAAAGTATGTGATGCTGTTTGCTCACACTCGCTCATTGTCCACTCATACAAACACACACACACACACACACACACACACACACACACACACACGGTGTTAGGGCCAGAGAGGAACAATGCGTGTGTGTGGGGAAGACAGAGCGCATTCTGAGAATATCTCTGGTGTATGGCTCAACACTGAGCTTTTCTTCTCCAAACAACCACTATTCATCACAGGGACAATACTCTGTTTTTATTACGCCGATGAGCCAAAGGAGATGTAAAATCCAGCTCACCCTCACAGCGAAAGCCACAGAAAATGTTTTGATATAATTAATTGCACAGTGGCCAAACATGTGGTTTGTTTTTTTGGGGCGGTGTGCGTCACAGGGATTAACTTGGGCATCCGTGTTTCTTAATCAACCACAAAGAAAAACAGAAAACTCCAAAGGGTGTTTTCCTGAATTACAGGCAAATTATCTGACCAAGTCCTCCCCCTGTAACCTTCCATTAGTAATTCTAACGTGGTAACCAGTAGAAACAATAGACAGGTGAATTCATGTAAATGACCTGTCATCAGTTATGAGTCAGTAGGTCTACTCTAAACAGCTTGGAGATGACAGGAGCCTCATATTCAGGGATAATTTATGCCAGAACCCCACATTCCTCTCTCTCTCTCTCTCTCTCTTTATTTTTTCTCTCTCTCTCCCTTTCTCTCTCTCTCTCTCTCTCTCTCTCTCTTTTTTATTTTATTTTTTCTCTCTCTCTCTCTCTCCTACTCTCTCTCTCTCTCCTACTCTCTCTCTCTCTCTCTCTCTCTCTCTCCTACTCTCTCTCTCTCTCCTACTCTCTCTCTCTCCCGTTCTCTCTTTCTTCTATTTCTTTTTTGCTCCCTCTCTCCTACTCTCTCTCCTACTCTCTCTCTCTCTCTCTCTCTCTCCTACTCTCTCTCTCTCTCTCTCCTACTCTCTCTCTCTCCCTCTCTCTCTTTCTGCTATTTCTTTTTTGCTCCCTCTCCCTCTCTTTCTCTCTCCCTCCCTTTCCTTCTCCCCCTCTCTCCCTCTGTCTGTCTCTTAATTAAACATGTCAACAGCAGCATTTTTTATCTGATTAATTTATGCCTGACTTTAATGTGTCCCAGACAGATGGATTAGTTAGATTGTTTTGTCTTGTATTTATGCATTTAGTCGCTGAATCATACAATAAGTTAAACTGATAATAGGATCATGCTGTTACTAGAAAAATACTCTCTATAAATCAACACAGTTAATGCCCATGTTGTGAATTGGGTAAACAGATTGTTTATAAGAGAGGCAGCAGCTTTAAGGCATCTCATAGTGACCAAGTCTACTGACAGATTATAACTGTCCACACACAGGCATCTAAGACTGCTCTGAATAACATTCTCATTCAACCCATTCAAACTGTGGCAGTTAGAGAGAATGAGAGAATGGGAGAATGCCAACAGTTAAAAAAGAAACAGGGAGAAAAAGAGTGAGAGAGAGAAAGAGAGGATTTGTTCAGTGATGCAATGCTGAGGCAGAGAGTTGGAGAGAAAGTGAGAAGAAAGATAGAAGTCAAGTTAAGGATAGAAAGCAAGATTATGACAGCTTGCAAGTGGATGAGTGACCGTTGCGATGTCCTACTCACCGTCCAGTGACAGCATGGAGTCAAACACCTTGCACTGCACCTGTCCCGTACTCTGTGAGGCACAGCTCATCCACAGGCCTTCGTAGAGCCCCACAGCCGTGATGATGGCGTCACCCGCGTACGAAGACTGCTTCCATTGGGGTAGCACAGTGGTGGAGATGATGCCTATCCAACCACCCAATGCCAGGAAGTAACCTAGCAACTGGAAACCCGAGTTCGCCATCCTGTCTTTTCGTCTATCTGTTTCTGTCTGTCTCTAGACCTGTTATTCTCTCTCTTACCCTCTTTGTTCTTCTGGGCTTTTCTGAATTATTTTTTTCTTTCTTACTAAATGTATGTTCTTTCTATGTTCCTTTCTGTGTTCTTTCTATGTTCCTTTCTATGTGTCTGTCCTATTTCTGTGCTCCTTCTCTTAGGTGAATATTTGGACCTCTTCAGAACACCTGTAGCAGTCGTGTAGCGCAGTGCTTCCACAAAGAGGCAGTACTGTAGGCACGACGTACCACAGAACTTTCTCTCAGAACTCCTGTTGTCTCTCAGATTAACAGAAGCACAGAACCAAAAGTCAAGCACCACTTTACAAACAATCCAGATTTCAATACAACCCCAGGTGTTCTGTCAGTGGTCGCACTCCTTTCTCTCTCTTCCTATGGTCTCCTTCCTGGTCACTGTCCGGTCCCTCTGAGCATCTCCTTCTCTCTGCTCTCTCTCACACATCTGGTGGTCTACCCTCTCTTTCTCTCTTTTCCTATTTTTCTCTCTCTTTCTCCAGTTGGAGATGTGTGTGTGTCACCGGGTCTTGTGGTTGACCAGACTGCTGTTCCCTGGTTGTCCGGGGGGATCAGGTTGTCAGGCTCGGTCACTGGGCTCACTGGGTTGCCTCAGATACTGCATGGTTTCTCCTTACTCTCTCTCTCTCTTTCTCTCATCAACAATCTCTCTGCATGCTCCGCACTCCGAGGGCTGAACGATGGATAAGAAAAATAAGAAGAAAAAAAATGAAAAAGTTTATGCACACAAAAAGCCCCTGACAGGCTGGGCACAGAGTGGGCCGGGAGCTGAGCTCTGATTGGCTCTTTCAGTGTTCTAGGTACAACCAATGGGAGGAGGAAAGGAGAGGCGCAGAGAGAGAGAGAGAGAGAGAGAGAGAGAGAGAGAGAGAGAGAGAGAGAGACTTTTTATGTTCAATATTATTCATGTTATGGAAAGTCTATAATGATATGACTAGGAGCAATTAAAAAGTACACATTTCTGAAAGTTGTCTTTGCATTCTGTTGTGTGTTGTTTTGTCGTGTTGTTAGTTGTTGTCTGGTCTACCAGATGTTAGATGCTGAATGTGTCAACCCTGTAAATGTTTGAACCCTTTTCGAAAACACACATAAGCCAACATTAAACTGACAAGCGCGTGAAAATGACATGTCACATCCAGACAACCAAATGATGGGCTGGCCCACCAAAGGTCTTCTCATCGCCATTGAAACCTGCACAATTGAGTCCCCGTAGGGGGGGGGGGGGGGGGAGTATTTTAGTCATAAATGTTTGATGTCTGGCCTATACCATGTCTCTCACCATATCACAGTGCATTTTCATGCATGTAAAGCAAATATCTGTGAAAATCAGACAATAAATAAATATCCCATCTAATCTAATCTAGTTTTGGAGACCAGGTCAAGTACTATGTGTCCAACACTTTAGTCTCTGTATAGATTGCAGATTGCATCTTTAAACTTGAATTGGGACTTTTGGGCACATGAGAACACGTGTGTGTCTGAATGTCAGTACTAAGGTTTCCCTTTGGAATTGTGTTATTAAATTCAACATAGTTTATTTGAATCCAATACACTCTGTTACTGCCAATTAGATGGTCTGCACACTGTCTGGGAAACATTATAGAAATCAAATCTCTAAGACCACCCCACCCACACACAAAACACTGTCTCTATATCCACACACACACACACACACACACACACACACACACACACACCCTCTTACCAACTTTAAAAGACTCAGGGATCATTGAGACAGGCTGGGGCCATGGGGATTGGTTGATCTCACAGTGGGGAGGAGTTCATCACCCAGATAGTCATTAACTGGACCACAAGATCAGATGCAACCCAAACATAGACTCACTCACACACACACTCCCCTCCTTGTTCTTCTTACCCCAGCAAATGAAGGTAAACAATGGAATTAAATGGAATGATAATGTAGTCTATACCAACTGAAGAGAACTAACAGTAAATTAGCAGTGTAATACGTGTTGTTATTAGGCCTACTGACAGTCGATACTGATACTGTCTAATATTCATATATGCTTTTTCCACTTGGAACCGGTAGGTTCACTAGACCTTATTCATGGTTTTCTGGCACATAAAGGGGGTGGAATTATTAGGGAATTAAGTCAAGGTCAGAATATGGTGTGTCTGTACACACACCTCCACCACATCTTCATTTATTTGATCCCAACCAAAATGAATAGCAGGTGAATAGCACACTATTCTCATGCTTAAGTTCAAGGTCAGAAAAGGCATAGAGAGAAAAGTGCATAAAAAGGGAATTACGTTCCATTTATGCACTCTTAACTCGGGTCGGAATCGGCCCCCGTTGAATACCATCGATATGTTCTCCTCTCTCCCTCTGTTGAATACCATCCGTATGTTCTCCTCGCTCCCTCTGTTGAATACCATCCGTATGTTCTCCTCTCTCCCTCTGTTGAATACCATCCGTATGTTCTCCTCTCTCCCTCTGTCACGTCCGTCGTTGAAGGAATGAGACCAAAGCGCAGCGTGGAAAGTGTTCATGATATTTAATACTGAACCACGGACAAAACAACAAAATATAAACAAACGTAAAGTTCTGCAGGGCTAGACAGCAACTGTGCAAAAACAAGATCCCACAAACTCAGGTGGAAAACAGGCTGCCTAAGTATGATTCCCAATCAGAGACAACGATAGACAGCTGACTCTGATTGAGAACCATACCCAGCCAACAAAGAAATAGAAAACTAGAATGCCCACGCAAATCACACCCTGACCTAACCAAATAGAGAAATAAACAGGCTCTCTATGGTCAGGGTGTGACACCCTCCTTTATCATCTCCCCACTCTCATAATTATATTGCCCCTACCTGCCTCCCTTATTCCCTCCATCTTCTCTCCCTCTCTTCCACTCTTGTCTCATCACACCTTTATGCCATCTTTTCTCCTCTCCTTTGTCACTCCCCCCTCCCCCCTCCTCAACCCAACCCATCTAGCATCTCCTCCCTCTCCAACAACATCAGCCCCCATCTCTACCTTTTCACTCCTCTCTCTCCCCTCTACCCCTCTGCTCTTTCTTTCCTTTCCTCCTCTATACCTCTGGCCCCTCTCACTACCCCTGACCTGCCAGGGTTCCAGGATTGCCATGGTGACCAGCCTGTGGTTCCTGTGGTCAGGTTCACGACTGGCTAATTAGCTGCCTGACATTCAGGGGAGTTTTGGTCATACAGCAGTTCAGTTGAGGGAGAAAATGGAGAGAAGCGTAGAAATAGAGAGTTAAAAGACAGGAAAAGATTAAAGAAAGTAAAAACAAGAGCAAGGGGAGGTGGCTTCAACAGAGCTCAGCTCAGGAGGAGCTGTGGAATTTTGAAACATAACAATTGGTTTGAACAATGCGACAGAGCAGTGAAATTGGTTGAACAATTTAACAACACACTACTATTAAAAAAAACTATTTCACAACACAATTTAATTGGTGAACAATTGTTCAGCACATTGTTCAATATTTTTATTATTAGGCCTACAGCTGATTACAATTCAAGTCAATTCAAGCTGTTAGCTTGTTTTCCCAGCCAATATGTAATGTGATGGAGGCATGCTATTTTCCCAGCTTATTCTTCTAAACAGGAAACCATCTAATTTATTTTACTAGGCAAGTCAGTTAAGAACAAATTCTTATTTTCAATGACGGCCTAGGAACAGTGGGTTAACTGCCTGGTCAGGGGCAGAACGACAGATTTGTACTTCGTCAGCTCGGGGATTTGAACTTGCAACCTTCCGGTCACTAGTCCAACGCTCTAACCACTAGGCTACCTGCCGCCCCTAATGAGGCAGCTGGTAGCCTAGTGTTTAAGAGCTTTAGACCAATAACCGAAAGGTTGCTGGTTCAAATCCCTATACCAACTAAGTGCAAAAACTTGCTCTTGAGCAAGGCCCTAATTGCTCCTGTAAGGCACTATGGATAAATGACTAAAATAAAATAAAAATGAGACAGATAAGGTTACAGAATCACCTCCCTATCAAATTAGCCTGAGGTATCTTAGCAACGGGGCCATTCTCATTGGCTGTTAAACTGCTATGGTTAGAGGTAATTCTGATTGGATTAGCTGATCTCACGCTCACTATCAGAGATAGTAAAAAACAGAGTTATTTTTACAATTAGATTTTGTGTTTTGTTCTAGTAATTGAACCATGGCCCATATTGAGGTTGGCCCACAACTCTGAAGTTCTAGTAGGTATCAGCGTTCAACACGTTAATGCTGTTTACATTTGGTTTTGTTTTCTACAAGCAAAGTGTAGCATGTACTATGCACTTTGTGAAATTCTTATAACAAGGGCAATGGCCATGTAGTCAGCAGGGAAATCTGTCCCTGCTTAAGATGAAATATATTCATGTTATGAACTTGTAGAATGTAACATATTCAGAACACAGAATCTACAGTACCATACACTAGAGTAGAATGTTTTAAATTCAGAACACACAACCTACAGTAGAGTAGATGAGCAGCCATTTGAATGAACAGTTTCCTAATTGAGGCCCATGATGAATAATGTATGATTGTGTCCTGAGGAGGCCTCCTCTCTGCTAGCAGAAGAGCATAGTGTAGTCAAGTAGTTCTGAAAAGACTGTTGTTGGCTCTGTTCATTCACCAGGTCAACATAGTTTCCCTCCACTAAAGTGGAGAGCAGCAACAAGTGCAATGAGATAAAGCTAGTGGACTGAAGTGAAGGACTAGAGCTTTAGTTTGGGACCTCTCACTTAACTAATCATCAGCAATGTGAGGCTTGAGTGGTTGTTGGAGGTTCTGTTGTTGATCAAAGCCCTGATTGTCTTGATAATGTTGTCGTTCTGCCCTGTCTGAAAAGTCTGATTGAGTGGACTTTAGTTCATAACAGTACGGTCAATATTCTAAACTGTTATCGTATGGGTCTTTCTGACCACAGTTGCAAATACTACGTCATCTGGAACTGTTTCCTTACCTTTTGTTTTTACCTTACTACTTACGTAGAATAACTCTCTCATCCTAGTAAACGTTCTGTAGCTGACCTTCCATATCACATCCTTCTTCAGTTTAACCGTTGGACTGGTGGGGGGGCGGGAGCACGTGAGTGCACTGTACACCATGGGGAGGCATGGGTGAATGAGTTCCCTCGTCCCTCTACCTCACCTCTCTACCTCTCACCCTCCCACCATAACTCACCCCTCCAACCATAACTCACCCCTCACCTCTCTCTCGATCTCCTCGACATCTCTCACTTCCCAACACGCATCCTGCTCTCCCTCCCTCACCCCTCTGGAACCCCACCCCTCTCCCTCTGTCTCTCCCCTCTCAACCTTCTTTCCATCTTTAACCCCTACCAGACCCATCTCTCCTTCTACCCCCCATGTTAGTTTCCTCGCCACTCTAACCTCTGAGCCTCTCCCCACCTTTCTATTCTTCTCCACAAACCCACCCCTCTTTCCCATCCCTCTCTCCCATCTCCCCAGATTTTCCAGACTGTTCCAGTGCTAAGCTGAGCTTAAAAGAGTCAGCTGAGCTGATCAAAGACTGGAGTCATGCAGTGGCTAACGAGAGCCGAGAGTTCCCAACGACACAGGGACCTCCCAAGGGACCCACACCATAGAACTACACTTGCTAGAACCTACGTACAGTAGATCTGTTCTGTTGTCATGGTATGTAATGTATGGCACTGAGCCATGTAATGTAAACCAGACAAAGGTTGCCATTTCAAATGGACAGAAAAACTTTTCATCTTGACCTTGAGCAGCTAAAATCTATGTGGACTTATCCATGTGAATTCCAGGGGAAAAGTGCTGCCGGAGTGCGGAGGAGCTGCAATTTGAGAGTACACAGAGCTGGTAAAACTACACTGAACAAAAATATAAACGCAACATGTAAAGTGCTGGTCCCATGTTTCATGAGCTGAAATAAAAGATCCCAGAAATGTTTCATATGCACAAAAAAATTATTTCTCTCAAATGTCATGCACAAATTGGATAATCTATCCAGCCAACATGTGTGGTATATCAAGAAGCTGATTAAATAGCATAATCCTTACACAGGTGCACCTTGTGCTGCGGACAATAAAGGGCCACTCTAAAATTTGCAGTTTTGTCACATAACACAATGTCACAGATGTCTTAAATTTTGAGGGAGTCTTCAATTGGCATGCTGACTGCAGGAATTCTCACCAAAGCTGTTGCCAGATTATTTAATGTTAATTTCTCTACCGTAAACTGTCTCCAACGTTGTTTTAGAGAATTTGGCAGTATGTCCAACAGGCCTCACAACCGCAAACCATGTGTATGGAGTTGTGTGGGCAAGAGGTTTGCTGAGTGCCCCATGGTGGTGGGGTTATGGTATGGGCAGGCATAAGTTACGGACAATGAACATAATTGCCTTTTATCGAATGCAATTTGAATACAGAGAGATACCGTGATGAGATTCTGAGGCCCATTGTTGTGACATTCATCCTCTGCCATCACCTCACGTTTCAGCATGATAATGCACGGCCCCATGTCGCAAGGATCTGTACACAATTCCTGGAAGTTGAAAATGTCCCAGCAAACCACGTGTATGGCGTTGTGTGGGCGAGAGGTTTGCTGATGTCAACATTATGAACAGAGTGCCCCATGGTGGTGGTGGGGTTATGGTATGGGCAAGCATATGTTACAGGCAATGAACACAATTGCATTTTATCAATGGCAATTTTAATGCACATAGATACTGTACCGTGACGAGATCCTGAGGCCCATTGTCATGACATTCATCCGCCGCCATCACCTCATGTTTCAGCATGATAATGACCCCATGTCGCAAAGATCTGTACACAATTGAGAATGTCCCAGCTCTTCCATGGTCTACATACTCACCAGACATGTCACCCATTGAGCATGTTTGGGATACTCTGGATCGACATGTAAGACAGCGTGCTCCAGTTCCCGCGTGCTCCAGTTCCCGCCAATATCCAGTAACATTTTGTCCAAGAAGGCGTAGCAGTAACATGTGTTTGTTTTTGTCCCGTGTAAATATTCAGTTTTTTTGTATACATTTCAACATATTTCAAACTCTTTTTTCCATTTTCAAATTAAACATACCTTCCTGCAAACCGCCTCACCCAATGTGGTACGAATGTGCTATTTTTTTTAGACCTTGTAACTGGAACCTCCATCAGAAGCTAGCCATCAGAAGCTAGACAGCTAATTAGCTACTAGCTACTAGCGGTCTTTACCTTTAGCTCAGACACCAGCCTCTTTAGCCCGGATAATACCTGCTAGTCTGCACAGCGCGATATCAGCCCTGAGCATATCTGACTGCTTTTTTTCTAACTACATCACCGGATTCCTGCCACAAGCTCTGGACCATTAAACCGGATCATCACAGCTACCTAGCTGCTACCGATTGGCTATTGTGGCTAACACCCTTGTCCAGAAGCAAGCACCAGTTAGCCTCGAGCTAGCCTCAAGCTAGGCCCATCTCCCGGCTAGCAAACAAAGTACACCAACTACAATAACTCTCTTGCCAACTGGCCTGGACCCCTTTGTCGACACGGAGCCCCGCCGATCCATCAGAACTGGTCTGCTGATATAATTCGGCCGATGTGCTCTCAACCGGCCTCGGCGTCGTGGTTGTCGGTGAAGACCCATCTGCTAGCCCCGGCCCGCTATCTTCCTGAACGCCGTGTCTCCCACTCGCCTAACATAGTAACGACTACCGAACGGCTCCCTGTTTCATCTATTGCTGCTCATTGGACGCTATGATCACTCGACTACACAGCTGATGCCTGCTGGACTGTTCATTAATACAGTACTTCATTTTGTTTATCTGTCGGCCCCAGTCTCGAACTCAGGCCCAGTGTGTAACTAACTGACCCTCTCTGCCCATTCATCACCATTTACCTGTTGTTTTGTCTTAGCTGTTTACCCGTTGTTGTCTTACCTGTTGTTGTCTTAGCTCTCCCAATCAACACTGGTGATTGCTTTATACCTCTCTCTAATGTCAACATGCCTTGTATACTGTTGTTTAGGGCAGCTCTCATTGTTTTATTTTACCTCGGAGCCCCTAGTCCTGCTCAACATGCCTCAGATAGCTCTTTTGTCCCACCCCCCACACTTGCGAGACCGCACTTAGCTTAACTGGCGCCTCCAGAGATGCAACCTCTCTCATCGTCACTCAATGCCAAGGTTTAACTCCACTGTACTCACACCCTACCGTACCCATGTCTATACATCATGCCCTGAATCTATCCTACCACGCCCAGAATTCTCTGTTCCCAAAGCACTAGACGACCAGTTCTTATAGCAATTAGCCGTACCCTCATCCTACTCCTCCTCTGTTCCTCTGGTGATGTAGAGGTTAACCCATGCCTTGTGTGTCCCCAGGTGCTCTCATTTGTTGACTTCTGTAACTGTACAAGCCTTCGATTCATGCATGTTAACATCAGAAGCCTCCTCCCTAAGTTTTATTTATTCACTGCTTTAGCACACTCCACCAACCGTGATGTCCTAGCCGTGTCTGAATCCTGGCTTAGGAAGGCCACCAAAAATTCTGACATTTCCATCCCCAATTACAACATTTTCCGTCAAGATAGAACTGCTAAAGGGGGCGGAGTTGCAATCTACTGTAGAGATAGGCTGCAGAGTTCTATCATACTATCCAGGTCTATGTGAATTGATTGCCCCCATCTATGTTCAGAGTTCGTACTGTTAGGTGACCTAAACTGAGATATGCTTAACACCCTACAATCTAAGCTAGATGCCCTCAATCTCACACAAATTAGCAAGGAATCTAATAGGTACAACCCCAAATCCGTAAACATGGGCACACTCATAGATATCATCCTGACAACCTTGTCCACTAAAAACATCTCTGCTGTTTTCAATCAGGACCTCAGCGATCACTGCCTCATTGCCTGCGTCCGGTCAAATGACCACACCTCATCACTGTCAAATGCTCCCTAAGATATTTCAGCGAGCAGGCCTTTCTAATCGACCTGGCCCGGGTATGGTGGAAGGATATTGACCTCATCCCATCAGTAGAGGATGCCTGGTTGCTCTTTAAAAGTGCTCTCCTCGCCATTTTAAATAAGCATGCCCCTTTCAAAGAATGTAGAAATAAGAACAGATATAACCCTTGGTTCACTCCAGACTTGACTGCCCTTGACCAGCACAAAAGCAGCCTGTGGCATTCTGTATTAGCATCAAATTGTCCCCACGATATGCAACTTTTCAGGGAAGTAAGGAACCAATATGCACAGTCAGTTAGGAAAGCAATGGCTAGCTTTTTAAAACAGAAATGTTCATCTTGCAGCAATAATTCCAAAAAGTTTTAGGACACTGTAAAGTCCATGGAGAATAAGAGCACCTCCTCCCAGCTGCCCACTGCACTGAGGCTAGGAAACACTGTCATCACCGATAAATCCACGATAATCGAGAATTTCAATAAGCATTCCTCCACGGCTGGCCATGCTGTCTACCTGGCTACCCCAAACCCAGCCAACAGCTCTGCACCCCCCGCAGCAACTGGCCCAAGTCCCCCCCGCGCTTCTCCTTCACCCAAATCCAGACAACTGATGTTCTGAAAGAGCTGCAAATTCTGGATCCCTACTAAACAGCTGAGCTAGACAATCTGGACCCTCTCTTCCTAAAATTATCCACCGCCATTGTTGCAACCCCTATTCCTAGTCTGCTCTTTTGTATTATCTGAGATTCCTAAAGATGGGAAAGCGGTCATCCCCCTCTTCAAACGGGGAGACAATTTAGACCCAAACTGTTACAGACCTATATCCATCGTGCCCTAACTTTCTAAAGTCTTAGAAAGCCAAGTGAACAAACAAATCACAGACCATTTCGAATCCCACCGTACCTTCTCCGCTATGCAATCCGGTTTCCAAACTGGTCATGGGTGCACCTCAGCCACGCTCAAGGTCCTAAACGATATCATAACCGCCATCGATAAAAGACAGTAATGTGCAGCCTTCTTCATCAACCTGGACAAGGCTTTTGATTCTGTCAATCATCACATTCTTATTGGCAGACTCAACAGCTTTGGTTTCTCTAATGATTGCCTCGCCTGGTTCACTAACTACTTCTCAGATAGAGTTCTGTGTGTCAAATCGGAGGGCCGGTTGTCTGGATCTCTGGCAGTCTCTATGGGGGTGCCACAGGGTTCAATTTTCAGGCCGACCCTTTCTCTGTATACATCAATGACGTCGCTCTGTGGCTGGTGATTCTCTGATCCACCTCTACACAGACAACACCATTCTGTATACATCTGTCCCTTATTTGGACACTGTGTTATAAAACCTTCAAATGAGTTTCAACACCATACAACACTCCTTCCGTAGCCTCCAACTGCTCTTAAATGCTAGTAAAACTAAATGCATGCTCTTCAACAGATCGCTGCCCGCACCCACCTGCCCGACTAGCATCACTACTCTGGACGGTTCTGACTTAGAATACGTGGACAACTATAAATACCTAGGTGTCTGGCTAGACTGTAAACTCTCCTTTCAGTCTCAAATTAAGCATCTCCAATCCAAAATTAAATCGGCTTCCTATTTTGCCACAAATCCTCCTTCACTCATGCTGCCAAACATACCCTCATAAAACTGACTATCCTACTGATCCTTGACTTCAGCGATGTCATTTACAAAATAGCCTCCAACACACTACTCAGCAAATTGGATGCAGTCTATCACAGTGCCACCCGTTTTGTCACCAAAGCCCCAAACCCACTGGCTCCAGGCCATCTATAAGTCTTTGCTAGGTAAAGCTCCACCTTACCTCAGCTCACTGGTCACGATAACAACACCCACCCTTAGCACGCGCTCCAGCAGGTATATCTCACTGGTCATCCCCAAAGCCAACACCTCCTTTGGCCTTCTTTCCTTTCAGTTCTCTGCTGCCAATGACTGGAACGAATTGCAAAAATCACTGAAGTTGGACTAACTAACTCACTAACTTTAAGCATCAGCTGTCAGAGCAGTTTACCGATCGCTGCAGCTGTACACAGCCCATCTGTAAATAGCCCATCCAACCAACCACGTACCTCATCCCCATATTTGTTTTTGTTTTTCTGCTCTTTTGCACACCATTATTTCTACTTGCACATCCTCATCTGCACATCTATCACTCCAGTGTTAAATGCTAAATTGTAATTACTTCGCTACTATGGCTTATTTATTGCCTTACCTCCTTACTTCATTTGCATACACTGAATACAGACTTTTCTATTGTGTTTTCGACTGTACTTTTGTTTATTCCATGTGTAACTCTGTGTTGTTGTTTTTGTTGCACCGCTTTGCTTTATCTTGGCCAGGTCGCAGTTGTAAATGAGAACTTGTTCTCAACTGGCCTACCTTGTTAAATAAAGGTGAAATAAATCAATTTATAAAAATTAAAAAATCTTCACACAGCCTGTTACGGATACAGTTATCCTGTGTGTGTATCCTGTGTGTGTGTGTGTGTTTCTTTTCTCTCATTCTCCCCTCACAGGTGAAAATCATCACTCCCCAATCAGTCAACAATCAACCCATCAATCAGAAGACACACCTCCTCCTGTTTCCTACCCTATCACAGTTCCTTCCCCATGGTTTAAAAACCCCATCATTTGTTTGTTCAAGAGCTCAATCTCTTTGTAATGCCATGTTGGTAGAGCTCTGTTTTTCATAGATTTCAAGAGCTCAATCTCTTTGTAATGCCATGTTGGTAGATCTCTGTTTTTCATAGATTTCAGTAGCTCAATCTCTTTGTAAATGCCATGTTTGTAGGTCTCTGTTCTTCGCTCGCTCTCTGTGTATTAATTAACCTCTCTTTTGTTTGGGCACCTCCATAGCACTTTGTCATCTCCTGTGAGTATTGTTTTTGCTTATGGTGTTTGCTGGTGGGAAAAGGGGAAACCAAGACAAGTCGCCCATGGGCATACACTACCCGTAGGTAAACTTTGTTAAAACACACTAGTTAGAACTGGGCGGACCACCCACTGTATTTTTGGTTAGTTAGTTAGCTGTTGTTGAAATAGGCTAGTCTAGCTTAGGGGTGTTTTGAATACTTATTGTTTCTTTCCTTGGGTCCAGCTCAGCCCCTTTTCCTGCTCCCCCATTACCGTGTGTTTATAAATAAACCCTGAGTTTGACGGTATTATTTCGGTTGTCGTGGTTATTTCGTTCACACGTACTTTGTCACAATTATAATTTACATGAGTTATGTTACGGGTCTCACTACCATCCCCCCTAGACTGCCGGGCCAAAAGGGATTCGTAACACAGCCATTGAAGAGGAGTGGGACAACATTCCACAGGCCACAATCAACAGCCTGATCATCTCTATGCAAAGGTCGCGCTGCATTAGGCAAATGGTGGTCACACCAGACAGACTGGTTTTCTGTTTCACGCCCCTCTTTTTTTTTAAGGTATCTGTGACCAACAAATTCATATATGTATTCCCAGTCATGTGAAATCCATAGATTAGGCCTAATGAACATTTCAATTAATGGATTTCCTTATATGAACTCCAACTCAGAAACAAATCTTTGAATTGTTGCATGTTGTGTTGATATTTTTGTTCGGTATATTTCTAAATTATTTATATTTCATTATAACAAAAATTACATTAAAAATGTAGAACGACAAACCAAATATGTATAGCAGCCTAGAGTTAAATGTAGTTAAATGTAAATGGTGGTTTCTTCCCTGTCTTCTCTCTGGAGGTGGTGAGAACGATGAAGAACTATGGGCTATGTGTGTGCACTGCAGAGGCCCGATGGAGGCTTGACCCCTTTGGCCAATCAGAATGTTGAAAAAAAATTGCTGTGTTTCTGCCTTGATGTTCAGAAATCTCCACGGAACCCTTTTGCACAGAGATACCCAGAACAATATGTGACTACTTGGTTATGTCGACACCGTTCTACCGTTCACCCAAACCCTGTGGTTTAGGTTAAACTAGATGGCTCTATCCAAATATTGATTGATTTGCTTGCCATCTATAGTGGAGTTGACAGAAGTCCGACTGACAACTTGACCAGGAAGATGTCAAACTCTTTCCAAAAGCCAAATCTCTGATGAAGCAAGCTAAATGACACATGTTGTTTGCTTTAAGTAGCTTGCTAGCTACATGTACATGCCAAATGGATCTGGCTACCCTCACGTATCTGAAAATACATGATCAATTGATGTTTACTGATTGCTGTATAACTGATGGTAGAAATAATTGTGGAATAATCTGAAATGTGTAGTTTTGACTGCTCTTCAAGAAGTGATGATATTAAAACCAAAGTTATAACCTTTATTTAACGGCACATACATTAGTTGTCAATGGTTTTAGCGAAGCTGAAGTCTCCTTAACCTTAACAGCCAAATGGAATGCTATCGTGATGTTTTACTGATAACGACCTATAACAGTTACAGAGTTCAATGGCCGTGATAGGAGATAACTGAGGATGGATCAACAACATTGTAGTTACTCCACAATACTAACATAAATGACAGAGTGAAAAGAAGGAAGCCTGTACAGAACAAAAATGTTCCAAAACATGCATCCTGCTTGCAACAAGGAAATAAAGTAATACTGCAAAAATGTGGAAAATAAATGAATGTTTTGTCCTGAATACAAAGTGTTATGTTTGGGTAAAATCCAATACAACACATGACTGAGTACCACTCTTCATAATTTTAAGAATGGTGGTGGCTGTATGATGGTAAAAAAAACTGAATAGAGCTAAGCACAGGCAAAATCCTAGAGGAAAACCTGGATCAGTTTTGCTTTCCTACAGACACTGGGAGACAAATTCACCTTTCAGAAGGAGAATAATCTAAAACACAAAGGCCAAATATACACTGGAGTTGCTTACCAAGATGACATTGAATGTTCCTGAGTGGCCTAGTTACAGTTTTGTCTTATATCGGTTTGGAAATCTATTGTAAGACTTGACAATGGCTGTCTAGCAATGATCAACAACCAGCTTGACAGAGCTTGATACATTTTTTTAAGGACAATGGACAAATATTGTACAATCCAGGTGTGCAAAGCTCTTAAAGACTTATCCAGAAAGACAGTTGTAATTTCTGCCATAGGTGATTCTAACATGTATTGACTCAGGGGGTTGAATACTTATATAATCAAGATATATTAGTGTTTTATTTTCCATTAGTAAAAAAAAATGTTTCTTATTGTTTCTTCCACTTTGACAGTACAGAGTACTTTGGGTAGATCGTTGGCAAAAAAAGAGACAATTAAATCAATTTTAATCCAATTTGTAACACAACAAAATGTCAAAAAGTCAAGGGGAGTATTTTCTATTTGTATTTACATTAGGCTATAGCCCAAAAATAGCTATACCATGTAGTCGTGGGCCTATTAGGCTATGGGCCAACTGCTAATTATTATCGTTCGTTCCTGAACTGGCCGAATGACAGCGCTATCCTTCAGCTATCTTTCAGCACCACATATTGGTTCAACTTCTTTAACATCATTGAGTGATCCTGGAGCTGTCCTTTCAGCACCACATGTTGGTTCAACTTCTTTAACATCATTGAGTGATCCTAGAGCTGTTCTTCCAGCACCACATGTTGGTTCAACTTCTTTAACATCATTGAGTGATCCTGGAGCTGTCCTTTCAGCACCACAAAGGGCTCTCCAATCGCTGAAAATTACATCTCATCCATATCTGTTGCCTACGCCTAAAAGTCATACTCATCGCTTATTATTATTATAACAAATGGAAGATTATCACTTCTCACAATGGTGCTTGTTTAGTAAAGTTGGATCAAAGCTGAATCAATGTCTCTCAAGATCACTTAATGATTAATTAGGATTTTACATAACAGAACCGAATATAATACTATAGCATAGTAGGCCTACAGCATTACTGTTAGGATGGTTGTTAGGACTGTTAGGACTGTTAGGATGGTTAGCTGAAGCTTAATAGTCAGAAAAGTATTCTCATACAAGAAAGGCTAATAGTTTGTTGACACCATCTTCTCTAATTCACTCACGAAACAGGAATGTAAGAAGATTAAATTAATATTCCCACGAAACTGATTGAGATCAATCAAATGATTGGCATGGAGATGCAGATTGGTTACTTCACCTGTAAAATGTGTGGCTCAGTTGGTAGAGCATGGTGCTTGCAATGCCAGGGTGAGGGTTCAATTCCCACAGGGGACCAGTAGGAAGGAAAAAATATACAGTACCAGTCAGAAGTTTGTACACGCCTACTCCTTCATAGATTTTTCTTTATTTTTACTAAATGCTACATTGTAGAATAATAGTGAAGACAACAAAACCATGAAATAACACATATGGAATCATGTATTAACCAAAAAAGTGTTAAACAAATCAAAATATATTTTATATTTGAGATTCTTCAAAGTAGCCACCCTTGGCCTTGATGACAGCTTTGCACGCTCTTGGTATTCTCTCAACCAGCTTCACCTGGAATGCTTTTCCAATGGTCTTAAACTTGTTATGGCTGCAATCCCGCTAACGGGATCGATATGACAACTACCAGTGAAAATAGAGGGCGCCAAATTCAAACTACAGAAATCTCATAATTACAATTCCTCAAACATACTCTTATATCAATTTAAAGGTAATCTTGTTGTTAATCCCACCAAGTGTCCGATTTCAAATATGCTTTTCAGCATAAGCACTACAAACGATTATGTTAGGTCTCCACCAAACCACAATAAGCACAGCCATTTTCCAGTGAAATATAGCATTCACAAAAAGCAGAAATAGAGATAAAATTAATCACTAACCTTGAATTACCTTCATCAGATGACACTCATAGTCTTCATGTTACACAATACATGCTTGTTTTGTTTGATAAAGTTCATATTTATATCAACAAATCTGAGTTTACATTGGCATATTAGATTCACTAGTTCCAAAAACATCAAGTGATTTTGCATAGCCACATCGTTGCAACAGAAATACTCATCATAAATGTACATGATAATACAAGTTATACACATGGAATTATAGATATACCTCTCCTTAATGCAACCGCTGTGTCAGATTTCAAAAAAAGTTTACGGAAAAAGCAACCCATGCAATAATCTGAGACGGAGCTCAGAACAGAAGCCAAATTAGCCGCCATGTTGAAGTCAACAGAAACCAGATAATACGATAAATGTTTCCTTACCTTTGATGAACTTCATCAGAATGCAGTCCTAGGAATCCCAGGTCCACAATAAATGCTTGATTTGTTCGAAAATGTCCGTTATTTATGTCCAATTAGCTACTTTGGTTAGCGCGTCCAATTCCAAAGTCACAAAGCGCGTCCACTATAACGTGACGAAATGTCCAGAAGGTCCATAACAGTCAGTAGAAACATGTCAAACGATGTACTGAATCAACCTTTAGAATGTTGTTTACATATATCTTGAATAACGTTCCAACCGGAGAATTAGAATGACTTCAGATGACCGATGGAACGCAGGTCCTTCCCCTGTGAACGCGCATGGTGAAAGCATGGTCAACTCGTGGCAGTGGTGACTATTTCCTGTCTCATTCGACCCCCCTTCACATTAGAGTCATCAGACAAAGTTCTATTGACTGTTGACATATAGTGGAAGGCGTAGGAAGTGAAAACTCATCCATATCTCCCTGTAATTTCAATGAGAGCTTTGTTGAAAATCTGCCACCCCCAGAAAAAATACAAACAGGAAGTGGAATTTCTCAGGTTTTTGCCTGCAATATGAGTTCTGTTATACTCACAGACATAATTCAAACAGTTTTAGAAACTTCAGAGTGTTTCTATCCAATACTAATAATAATATGCATATATTTGCAACTGAGACTGAGGAGCTGGCCGTTTACAATGGGAACCTTTTCATCCAAGAACGCAATACTGCCCCTGCTGCCATAATAAGTTAAAGGAGTTCCCACTTATGCTGAGCACGTGTTGGCTGCTTTTCCCAAACCATCTCAATTGGGTTGAGGTTGGGCGATTGTGAATGCCAGGTAAACTGATGCAGCACTCCATCACTCTCCTTCTTGGCCAAATAGCCCTTACACAGCCTGAAGGTGTGTTGGGTCATTGTCCTGCTGAAAAACAAATGACAGTTCCACTAAGCACAAACCAGGTGGGATCGTGTATCGCTGCAGAATGCTGTGGTAGCCATGCTGGTTAAATATGCCTTGAATTCTAAATAAATCACAGACTGTGTCACCAGCAAAGCACCCCATCACACCACCTCCTCCATGCTTCACGGTGGGGATCACACATTGCCAGTTGATCAGTTCACCTACTCCTACAAATTCTAGTCTGAGTCGCCCCT
The DNA here is from genome assembly GCF_045791955.1 of Oncorhynchus clarkii lewisi. NCBI lineage: Eukaryota > Metazoa > Chordata > Actinopteri > Salmoniformes > Salmonidae > Oncorhynchus > Oncorhynchus clarkii. The sequence continues at coordinate 55,731,019 of NC_092153.1, forward strand.
CATTGCCCCACCGACCCCTTCACTTGGGAAAAAGCCCAATACTTTCTTTCTTGTCATACCCTCCTTCCTCCCCCTTTCTCCTCCCCTTTCTCCTCCCCTTCGTATCCCCTTCATATCCTCATCTCCACCCTCTCTTCCCTCTGCTACTCTGTTCATCACCTCACCCTTTGCCTGTTACCACAAATCCCCTCCCTCTCATCCTCTGCTTTCTCTCCTCCCCACCGCCAGACTACAGATGTAAGATTTTAATTTGAGCCAACTTGCCACAGCAGAAAAAAATATTTTGAAACATCGGGACATGTGAATTATTATGTGGATTATAATTGTTTTGTTAGGGCAAATCAAGTCTGACATTTGAATGCTTAAAATGGAAATTACAAACTTTAGAAGCCTTTTTAAACCTTGAATTCACTGTGTACAAGTGTCTACTCTGCATCTGTTTCCCAGTGTCTCTAAGAGCCCTCAGCAGTGGGTATCTCTCAGCTAGCACATTTGGTTCCTTGGAAGTTGTGGGGATGCGTATGTTTTTGGTTTCACATTGGTTGTGGGAACAAAGCCATATGTTTCCTGACCTGTAAAACAGAACATTTTTAAATGTTCTGAGAACAGAAATAAAGAATGTGCCTGAACATACCATGATAGAGGATAGAGAGAGTTTTTTTCAATTCTAAGAATGGAATGTATTTAAGTGATAATGCCAGAGAAGCCGGTGTTTGGAGGATATTGGCACTGTTTGCCGGTTCTCGACTTGGTCTCGGGCCTAACAACACCCATGCCAATATATCCTCCAAACATCTGCATCTCGGGCATTATTTCTTTAATACAACGGGTTAGCAACATATTCAAATAATATTTGACATATTTTCATTAAAAATGTTATTTTCATGAGTATATTCCATTGCCACACTGGCTGGCAACGTTCTTATCCCTTGTCTGCTAGCTAGCCAGCCAACTACGGATAACTTACAGTCACGTCAAAAAGTGTAGCCAGAATAACAGCAAAGTAGCTGCATTTGTATTTGTTTAAACTGTTTTCTAGTGACATATATTTAGATACATACAGGGCCTTCAGAAAGTATTCAGACCTCTTGACTTTTTCCACATTTTGTGACATTACAACCTTCTTCTAAAATGGATAATGGATAAATGGATAAATAATTAAAAATCAGCAATCTACACACAATACCCCATTATGACTAAGTGAAAACAGGTTTTAGACAAAACAGAAATACCTTATTTTCATAAGTATTCAGAGCCTTGGCTATGCAAAAACCAAGCCAAGCAAAAACCAAGCCATGAGGTCGAAGGAATTGTCTGTAGAGCGCTGCAGCATTGAAGGTCCCCAAGAACACAGTGGCCTCCATCATTCTTAAATTATAGAAGTTTCGAACCACCAAGACTTCCTATAGCTGGCTGCCTGACCAAACTGAGCAAACGAGGGAGAAGGGCCTTGGTCAGGGAGGTGACCAAGAACCCAATGGTCACTCTGAGAGAGCTCTAGAGTTCCTCTGTGGAGATGGGAAAACCTACCAGAAGGACAACCATCTCTGCAGCACTCCACCAATCAGGCCTTTATGGTAGAGTGGCCAGGTGGAATCTACTCCTCAGTAAAAGGCACATGACAGCCTGATTGGAGTTTGACAAAAGCCACCTAAAGACTCTCAGACCATTAGAAACAAGATTCTCTGGTCTGATGAAACAAGACTGAACTCTTTGGCCTGAATGCCAAGCATCATGTCTGGAGGAAACCTGGCACCATCCCTATGGTGAAGCATGGTGGTGGCAGCATCATGCTGTGGGGATGTTTTTCAGCGGCAGGGACTGGGAGACTAGTCAGGATCGAGGTAAAGATAAATGGAGCAAAGTACAGAGAGATCCTTAATGAAAACCTGCTCCAGAGCGCTCAGGGCCTCAGACTAGGGCGAAGATTCACCTTCCAACAGGACAATGACCCTAAGCACACAGCCAAGACAATGCAGGAGTGGCTTCAGGACAGGTCTCTGAATGTCCTTGAGTGGCCTAGCCAGAGCCTGACCGAACATCTCTGGAGAGACCTGAAAATTGCTGTGCAGCAACGCTACCCATCTAAGCTGACAGAGCTTGAGAGGATCTGCAGAGAAAATGGGAGAAACTCCCCAAATACATGTGTGTCAAGCTTGTAACATCATACCCAAGAAGCCTCAAGGCTGTAATCACTGAGTAAAGGGTCTGAAAACGTATGTAAATGTGATATTTCAGTTTTACCAAAAATGTCTAAAAACCTTTGTTTTATTTGTCATTAGGGAGTATTGTGTGAGGGGAAAAAACTATTTAATTAATTTTAGAATAAGGCTGTAACCTAAGAAAATGTGGAAAAAGTCACTCTACATACCAATGAGCTAATGAGGCACGATCATTAGGACACTGTTGTTCAGAGGAGCTGACCAACAACACAGCTAACACAATCACTTCAAACTGAAACTGGAAAGAATGCAAACTAGCTGCACTTCATTTCGTTTTATCTTTTTTAAATTGACATTTCTTTGTATATGTCCATAAAAATGATGCTGATTCATAATTTCGTCTGGCTGAGAAACGTTGCCTGCCTTTCTGTCTCATCCCAACTCCCAACATGGTCATTACTATGGGACAGCTGGAGATCGAATTTGAATATTGAAACAATGTTGCAAATGTCGGAGAGACAGACCTCAAGGTTTATACAAATTTCCACTTTTGAAAACTAAATGTTAGTCTAAAAGAAATGTGAGATAATGTTTTTTATAGTGGAGATCAAGTTTATAAATTGCCTGGCTGGGCTGATGAAACAGTGGATTGTGCATTCAGATGGAACAGACATCACAGACTGGGAAGTGTCACGTGTGCTCCCTCTCTGGCCTCTAGGTCACCAGGCTGCTTGTTATGGCGCACACCTGTCACCATCGTTATACGCATCAGAGCATAATGACACTCACCTGGACTCCATCACCTCCTTGATTACCTTCACTATATATGTCCCTCCCTTTGGTTCATTCCAGAGGCGTCATTGTTTCTGTTTCAGTTTCCTGTCTGTGCATTGTTCGTGTTTCTTGTTTTATTCATTTGTTAATTCAATTATGCACTCCGTGAACTTGCTTCCCGACTCCCAGTGTACATGTTACAGGAGGTGTTCTTTGACTCGTGCAGGGATCCCCACAAGGTGACAGACAGTATTACATCATATATCCAGTTCTGTGAGGATACTGTCATTAACACAAAAACTGTCAGAGTATTTCTCAACAACAAGCCCTGGGTGTCTAAAGACTTGAAAATAGACTTCCTCAATGAAAGGAAGTTTGCATTACCTGAAAGGAGATGCTGATGCTGTAAAGGAGGAAGAACATATAATTCAGATAAAAAATATGGAAAGTATAAAAGGACTTCAAGGATAAACTGGAGCAGAGGTTCTGCACAGGCAGTCCAAGACTGGGCTTAAATGCAATGATAGGAAGAGAAAAGAAAAGAGAGAACAATAATATGGCAGACTGTTCCTCCTTTGTAAATGACCTAAAGTGTTTTAATGGAAGATTTGATACTGTCGATTTTAAAGATGAATGTAAACAAATATGTGAGAGTATCCCCAAGTCCTCTCCTGTCCAGATAACAGAGAACGAGGTGACCTCATGCTTGTTAAATATTAAGCCACACAAAGCACCAGGTCCAGGTGGACTACGGGGCAAAGTACTGAAGGTCTGTGCCGACCAGCTCAAGGGAGTTCTCACATGGCTGTTTCAACTCCTGCTGAGCATCTGTACAGTGCCAAAATCCTGGAAGGTATAGACCATTGTACCGGTGCCTAAGAAGTCAGGGGCCAAATCACCAAATTACTTTCAACCTGTGGCCCTCACCCCCTTTTGGCCAAATGCATGGAAAGGGTTGTTACTAAGGACCTTTACCCTTTCCACAGCAGACCAACTGGACCTGTAACAGTTTGCCTATAAGGCACAGAGGGTGACTGAGGATGCTACTCTGACCTTAGTGGTGAACATGGGGGCTAGTCACCTTCAACATGCAAAATCATATGCACATACACTATTTCCTTTATTGATTTTAGTTCAGCTTTCAATACAATGCAAAAACACACACAGCTGAAACGACTACTGGACCCGAATGTCAACTGAGGCCTCGCAGGTTGAATCAAGGATTTTTACTGACCGCCCCCAGAGGGTCCTCCTGAATGGGGCCCTCTCTGATGAACTGACCCTGAACACAGGGGCGCCCCAGGTGTGAGTTATTTCACCGTTGTTGTTCTCTATCTACACTAACTAGAGGAAACAATGTAAGCCTTTTAAAGTAGGCGGATGACATCTCTCTGATAGGACTCTTTTTTTAAAGATGCTACGTCAGATGGGGACAGCTGTTTTAAACAGACCAACAACCTTCAAGAATGGTGCCGGTCAAGTGGCCTCCACATCAATGTGGAAAAGACAAAGGAGCTGATAATCAATGGCAACAACTTACCAATGTCCCAACCACTCTTTCTGAACGACCAACCAATGGAGATGGTTGAGTGTTTTAAATACCTAGGGACACAAATTGATAACAAGCTGAGTTTTACTTAGAATGCAGACTGTATTTGTTTTTAAAGCAAGCCAAAGCCTGCTCTTAATCAGGAAATGAAAGGGGTTTTGGGTCAGCCAGGATGTTCTGGAGATGGTGTACAGCAGCTTGGTGGAGAGCATCCTCACCGTCAATATGACAGTCTGGTATGGTAATCTGTGTTGGTGGAGAGCATCCTCACATTCAATATGACAGTCTGGTATGGTCATCTGTGTTGGTGGAGAGCATCCTCACATTCAATATGACAGTTTGGTATTGTAATCTGTGTTGGTGGAGAGCATCCTCACATTCAACATGACAGTTTGGTATGGTAATCTGTGTTGGTGGAGAGCATCTTCACATTCATTATGACAGTCTGGTATGGTCATCTGTGTTGGTGGAGAGCATCCTCACATTCAATATGACAGTCTGGTATGGTAATCTGTGTTGGTGGAGAGCATCCTCACATTCAATATGACAGTCTGGTATGGTCATCTGAGCGTGAGGAGCAAAAGCAAACTGACCAGAATAGTAAAGACAGCCAGCAAAGTAATTGGTCGACCACAGGCACTTTTGAGCATTCTGTTCCACAAAGCAACCAAAAAGGAGGCCCTGGCTGTCGTTGGCGACCCCTCCCACCGTCTACACCCTCAGTTGGAGAGGCTTCCTTCTGGCCGGTGCTTCAGAATGGCAAAGAAGAATGTGTTCAAACATTCATTTGTTCCTTGGACTACTAAATGCAAAGTAAATTGTATCGGTATATGTACTGATCTATCTAGTGCAGTTGGGACAGTGGTCGTTGTGAGTGAATGTATTAATGTCCTCTATGTTGTTAGTGTATGCAACATGATGAACTGACTGGTTAAAATGTGTATGATGTGAGAATGTATGTGATTATTTTAATGGAAGGTGATGCCAAAGAAAAATATCAGTCCTGGATGGACAACAAAGTTTTATTCTATTCTATTCTAAATAAGCAATTTAATGTCATAGATTTAGCCGGTGGTAAATTGTTGAACAGACACTGGCTGGAATGCGGTTTTAACCAATCAGCATTCAGGATTAGACCCACCCGTTGTATAAATATTTTTGAATAACATACTTAGAATGTTCTCTGGATGTTACTCAAAAAAATGTATGGAAAGTTTTCTTAATGTTGTCAGAACAATTTGAGAACATGACTTGAAATAGAACTATAAGGAAACATGTAGGAAATGTTATGCTGAATAATTGAAATTCCCACAGAAGAACTGTGTGTCTTAAAATTCTTGGAACAATTTGAGAAGATGACTTCGAATAGAACCATGAGGAAATCTGTAAGAAACATTATGCTGAAGTACTAAAATTCCCACAGAAGAATTTTGTTTCTTAATGTTCTCTGAACTGTTTGAGAATGTTCCCAAGTTCAAACCAGTTGGAGAATGTTCCTAGAACATTAACAAAATTTAAATTAAATGTAACCATGTTTGAACTTAAACGTTCTGTTAAAGTAATTAAATACTAAGAAAATAATGTTATTTTGTCACGTTCCTTAAGTGTGCTGTGAACGCTCCAAAGCCAAGCAACTATCCTGCACCATTCCCAGAAAGTTGTGGAAGGTTGTATGCAAAATGACCATACGACAACCAAGCTCTCACCAAGCTCTAAGAAACATATGGTTCTCAGCACGTTATGTGCTAGCTGGGGGGAGAAGAGGGTAAGAGAGGAGGAGAGGAAATAGGGGGGGAAGAGGATAAGATAGGTAAAAAGAAGGGAAGAGGGGAAGAGGGACCCTAGGACCCTCCCTCATAGGGAGGCTGAGATGCGTTTGTTTGGGGCCAAATGGAGCCATTGTAGCCTAGAATTCATCCAAGGCCCCCGGGTCCCCCCTCTTATCCTGTTCCCCGGAACAGCCTCTCTTAGTCTGGAGGACACTTCTTCCCCCTCTCCCCTCTACCCCCTTCCATCCCTCTCTGCCCCCCTCCACCACCTCTCTACCCCTCTCCGCTTTCCTCCACACACTCTGCCCCTATCTTCCCCTCTCTGCCCCCCTTCACCTCTGGAAGCCCTCTCTCAAGTGGGTCCACCTGGCTCTCTGGCTGCTAAGGAAGGAGGAGCGTTCACCGTTAGCTCAACATGGTGGTGTAGTGGCCGGGGCCTGCGGGTGAACAGCTGAGGCTGAGAACAGGAAGATTAGGGGGGAATGTGGGTGCTAATCCATTGTTATACAGCAGCCCTTGGCCTCTCCACTCAGCCAAAGACCAAAGAAAAGACACACATTCCTCTGCCCTCGGAACAGAGCACACAGACCAGGGGCTACAGACGCCATTCTCCAGCCATCTGGCCTTAACCAAAAACTGGAAGAATACCCTCACCCCTCGCCCTCATCCTTACCCTACCACCTACCCTCCTCTCTCATCCTCACCCACTTCCTTAAACTTCCTCTTCACAGAGGAGAGAGGGAGAGAGAGAGAGAGAGAGAGAGAGAGAGAGAGAGAGAGAGAGAGAGAGAGGGGGAGAGAGGGAGAGAGGGAGAGAGAGAGAGAGAGAGAGGGAGAGGGAGCGGGGGAGAGAGAACGAGAGAGAGAGAAGAGTGATATATGGAGCTAGAGAAGGAAGAGGTCTGTTGAGATGTAAAAGTAAGCATGAGTGATTGAGAAAACATGGGTAGAATTCCTCTGTGGGTATACACTGAGTGTACAAAATATCAGGAACAGGAACACCTTCCTTATATTCGGATAATGGTGCTGGAGGGGATGGCAGCCGTTTTACGGGCTACTAACCAACTGTGCTATTTTGTGCGTTTTTTCACATTGTTTGTGACTTATTTTGTAAATAATGTTGATGCTACCGTCTCTTATGACCGAAAAGAGCTTCAGTATATCAGAACAGCGATTACTCACCTCGAACTGGACAAAGATTTTTTCTTTAATGAGTCCGACGCGATGCATATACTGTTTCTCCGAGACCAGGCCCAAATCCCTGTAATTCAAGTGAAGAAAAGATGGAAATTCAGGGGGCGGAGATCGGAGTGCCTTGTGAGAATTCGTCGGTGAGTGGGTAACCCGCCTCTACCATCTTTTATATTGGCCAATGTGCAATCACAGGAAAATAAACTGGATAATCTCCGCTTGAGACTATCCAAACCAACGAGACATTAAAAACTGTAATATCTTATGTTTCACAGAGTCGTAGCTGAACGTCGACACAGATAATATTCAGTTGGCTGGGTTTTCCATGCATCGGCAGGACAGAACAGCTACATCTTGTAAGACGATGGGTAGGGGTGTGTGTCTATTTTTCAATAACAGCTGGTGCGTGATGTCTAATATTAAGGAGGTCTCGAGGTATTGCTCGTCTGAGATAGAGTACACATGATAAACTGTAGGCTACACTATCTACAAAGAGAGTTCTCATCTATATTATTCGTAGCCATCTATTTACCACCACAAACCGATGCTGGCATTAAAAAACGCACGCTTAAATCCATTTTACCTCATTTCTTGTCACATGTCAAGTGCAACCAAAGGGGGAAAAAACTCAAGACCACCTTTACTCCACACAGAGACGCATACAAAGCTCTCCCTCACCCTCCATTTGGCAAATCTGACAATAATTTTATTCTCCTGATTCCTGCTTACAAGCAAAAACTAAAACAGGAAGTACCAGTGACTCGCTCAATACGGAAGTGGTCAGATGGCGCGGATGCTACACTACTGGACTGTTTCGCTAGCACAGACTGGAATATGTTCCAGGATTCTTCCAATGGCATTGAGAAGTATACCAATTCAGTCAACGGCTTCATCAAAACCTGCATCGACGACGTCACCCCCACATTAACCATACGTACATATTGTGTCCCTTCCAGCCAGAAGCCGTGGATTACATCCCAACCGAGCTAAAGACTTGAGATCCTGCTTTCAAGGAGCGGGACACTCATTTGGAAGAAATCCCACAATGCCCTCATACGAACCATCAAACAGGCAAAGCGTCAATACAGAACTAAGTTTGAATCCTACTACACCAGCTCTGACACTTGTTGGATGTGGCAGGGCTTGCAAACTATTATGGACTGCAATGGGAAACCCCGCCGCGAGCTGCCCAGTGACGGGAGCCTACAAGACGAGCTAAATGCATTTTCTGCTCACGTCAAGGCAAGCAACACTAAAGCATGCACATCAAATCAAACACAAACACCGAATAGCATGGACATGTCACAAACACAAACATCAAATACAATAGGTTACCGTGAAATGTTTACTTACAAGCTCTTAACCAACAATGCAGTTCAATAAATAGAGTTAAGAAAATATTGACTAAATAAACTAAAGTAAAAAATAAAATAAAAAGTACCTCATAATAAAATGACATAACAATAACGAGGCTACAGTGGCTTGCGAAAGTATTCACCCCCCTTGGCATTTTTCCTATTTTGTTGTCTTACAACCTGGAATTAAAATAGACTTGTGGGCGGTTTGTATCATTTGATTTACACAACATGCCTACCACTTTGAAGATGCAAAATATTTGTTGTTTTGAAACAAACAAGAAATAACAAAAACAAACAGAAAACTTGAGCGTGCATAACTGTTCAGTTAAAAAAAATATTTGGCATGGGTCTCCAGATCCTCAAAAAGTTCTAAACACGCACCGTGGAGAGCATCCTTACTGGCTGCATCACCGCCTGGTATGGCAACTGCTCGGCATCGGAACGTAAGGCGCTACAAAGGGTACTGCGTATGGCCCAATACATAACTGGGACCAAGCTTCCTGCCATCCAGGACCTATATACTAGGTGGTGTCAGAAGAAGGCCCCATTAATTGTCAAAGACTCCAGGCACCCAAGTCATAGACTATTCTCTCTGCTACTGCACGGCAAGCAGTACTGAAGTACCAAGTCTAGGTCCAGAAGGCTCCTCAACAGCTTCTACCCACAAGCCATAAGACTGCTGAACAATTAATCAAATGGCCACCCGGACTATTTACATTGACCCCCCGCCCCCCCTTTGATTTTACCCCACTGCTACTCGCTGTTTATTATCTATGCATAGTCACTTTACCCCTACCTACATGTACAAATGACCTCGACTAACCTGTACCCCCGCACATTGACACGGTACCGGTACCCCCTGTGTATAGCCTCGGCGTTGTTATTTTATTATGAGGTACTTTTTATTTTATTTTTTACTTTAGTTTATTTAGTCAATATTTTCTTAACTCTATATTCTTGAACTGCATTGTTGGTTAAGGGCTTGTAAGTAAGCATTTCACGGTAAGGTCTACTACACCTGTTGTATTCAGTGCATGTGACACATTTTGCCCGCAGAACAGCCTCAATTCGTTGGAGCATGGAGTCTACAAGGTGTAGAAAGCATTCCACAAAGATGCTGGCCCATGTTGACTCCAATGCGTGCCACAATTGTATCAAGCTGGCTGGATGCCTTTGGGGTGGTGGACCATTCTTGATACACACGGGAAACTGTTGAGCATGAAAAACCCATCAACATTGCAGTTTATGACACACTCAAACAGGTGCGTTTGGTACATACTACCATACCCTGTTGTGTTGCTACCATGCTGTGTTGTCATGTGTTGCTGCCTTGCTATATTGTTGTCTTATGTCTATCTTCATGTAGTGTTGTGTTGTCTCTCTTGTTGTGATGTGTGTTTTGTCCTATATTTATATGTTATTTTTATGTATTTTTTAATCCCAGCCCCTGTCCCCGCAGGAGGTCTTTTGCCTTTTGGTAGCCCGTCATTGTAAATAAGAATTTGTTCTTAACTGACATGCCGAGTTAAATAAATGTGAACTTTAAAAAAATATATACATTTTACCCTCTGAACAATCCATGTCTCAAGGCTTAGAAATTTTTATTTAACCTGTCTTCTCCCCCTCATCTAAACTGATTGAAGTGGATTTAACAGATGACATCACCACTTACCAAGTGTGAGTGAGTGAGTGAGTGAGTGAGTGAGTGAGTGAGTGAGTGAGTGAGTGAGTGAGTGAGTCAGAGAGAGAGAGAGAGAGAGAGAGCGCTACAGAGAGACAGAGAGAGACCCAACTCTGAGACATACGTTTTCAGGCGCACACACTCCACACTACCTTTTTATTGTTTGTCATGTAGCTGCTGTCTGAAACAGAATGTTGGTGTTGATGGTACGAGTAGCAATTGCTTAGTAAAAACGCATCTATGAAAACTTCCATAGTTTACGTTTAGAGGCAGTGAAAGTCCCTCTACCTTTCTATGCTTAGGGTTAACATGTTCTCTTTGATATATTACATGTACCCCACTCCCTCTCTAGCAAAATATATTTATATCCCTCTCCTCTGCCATTTTCCTGCCATCTGTTTCTGTAGCTCAGTGGCAGTGGGCCAGGCATTGCCATGCTGTTGTCATAACAACCAGTGGTGATATCTTCATTGGACCTGTTGAACAAAGAGGCTCTCAGAATCCCGGGTTGCTCTCCAGGGGCTTATGGGTATTTTGCCCTGTTCTACACTGTTCTACACTACCCTGGGCTTGGTGATGGAGGCTGATTCCAGGAAATACTAGCAGTATATTACAAAAGCTCCCCTCTCTCTCCCTCAATTGAGACATGGATTGTGTATGTGTGCCATTCAGAGGGTGAATGGGCAAAACAAAAAATTTACCAGAACTGCAACGCTGCTGGGTTTTTCACGCTCAAGAGTTTTCTGTGTATATTATGAATGGTCCACCACCCAAAGGACATCCAGCCGACTTGACATAACTGTGGGAAGCATTGGAGTCATCATGGGCCAGCATCTCTGTGGAACTATTTTGACACCTTGTAGTCCATGCCCCAAAGAATTGAGGCTGTTCTAGGTGTGCAACTCTTCCTAATGTTTTGTACACGCAGTTTATACCCACAGAGGAATTCTACCAACTTTTTGTCAGGCCCCCAAACGCTGTGCAGTCCTGTTTCTCAAGTGCACTAGACACGGTCTCATAGAGTACACAGAGTACACACACGGGGAACCCATATTATAAAACAATAATTAAATCATACTAACCCTAACCTCAGCCCCCTGGCCGCTCTATACAGCCATCCTGCCCTGGTACCATCCCCATCCCTATTCCCAGCCCTCGCCGCTTATGTCCCCCAACTGACCTCTATAGCCAGCACCCAGCCATACCACTGTGATTCCAGCCCCAGCCCCTTATGACCCAGCCCATTACGACGTAGATCCTAAAGCCCCTTATGAGCCAGTTTCTCCATCCTCAACTCGTAGCCCCTTCTAATCCAGCTCCTTAGAGCTGTAGGCCAGGACGGCCCAGGCCAGCCCCTGGACACAGGCAGCCAGACCCATACCACTGGTCCCATCCCCAGGCCGACACTGCCGTGATCTCAGTCTTATTGGGAATAAGGAGACAGTTCATGGCAAAGGTTGAAGTCATCGAGCTGGCATCTGTCAGAATAAGCAGCCAACAATGAGCTCCTCTGTTCCGTTAACACAAGGTTGGTTTTAGACATGAGACCATGCAGCCAGGGAGCTTTAGAGATGACTTACAGCAGATCTGCACTGACTGGGATGTCTTCAACTGTAGTGAAACTGCTCATGTGTGAGTGTGAACAGTCTCCAGATGCTGTGTGAAGCTTAAGGGAGTGTACCTGTTGTTTAGGATTAGGCAGCAGGGTAGAGGGGCAGTGTTTTCTCAGATGGTGAGGCAGGACACCAGTGGTGACTCTAGGCTGAGTTTACATGTTGCGACACAGAAAACAGGGCCTACCAGCCTTCCACATCAACAATAGAACGTTTCCTTTCAATCCCCTTGTCTTCCCCAGAGGAGACGTCCCAGGAGGTCATGTCACTCCATGTTAGCCTGCTGCTTTAGCCTCTAGTTTTCAGACTCAGAGAGTAGGAGAGTGGAAGTTAATCTCAGCGCCTCTTCCTGCTGTGTCCAGCCCAATTTTAACAAACACAAACACACACACACACACACAGAGAAAGTCGTAGTTAATCTCAGTACCGCATCCCGCTGTGTGAGGCCCAGTACTGCCACTGCCATCTCCATGCCCTCTCTGTCTCCATAGTAACCAGGAAAGGGAAAGTTCAACCTTTTTGGCTTTCATCTGTGTCCTGGAGCAAGCACACACACACACACACACACACACACAAACACACACACACACACACACACACACACACACACACACACACACACACACACACACACACACACACACACACACACACACACACACACACACACAGGTACACAACAATGCACACACACACACAAACGCATATATAAAGTCACTGTACGCACAACAACACACAGGTTGACAGCCACAGAAGTGGATCCAGTCACACACAGACACACACACATGCACACACATACATATAGAGATACTTCAGAAAGCTGACTCGAACATAGGCATGCACTGTGCGAGACTTCTGTACCAATCTCTGATATGCCTTCTATGTCTACTGTACTCTTGTCTCTCTCTCTCTCTTTTCAGGTCTTTGAAACAATGGTCAAACCACAAACACACAGAGAGACAAAGTAGCCTGTGTCTCTCTGTGGCTCAGAATGCACAACCCAGAACACAGAGAAACAAAAAGAAAGCACAGAGAGAGTTACAGAGACAAAGACCAAGACACACACAGTCAATCTCTCTCTCTCACACACACACACGCACACACACACACAGGAGGCCTGTTCATGCCACCACCACCCAGGCAGTAGGGGAAGAAGGGCAGTTCATACCCAGCACAGCTGCTTGACAACCCCTATCTAAGCCACCCAAATAAAAAATATTTAAGTGCCTTTTGGTAGTAGGTGCCATGTTAGTAGGTGCTATTTGTAAACAACAGCTGGTGCACAAAATCTAATATTAAGGACGTCTCAAGGTTTTGCTCCCCTGAGGTAGAGTATATCATGATAAGCTGTAGACCACACTATTTACCAAGAGAGTTTTCATCTATATTTTTCGTAGCTGTCTATTGACCACCACAAACCGATGCTGGCACTAAGACGGCACTAAGACTGGCCATAAGCAAACAGGAAAATGCTTATTCAGAGGCGGCACTCCTAGCAGCCGGTGACTTTAATGCAGGGAAATTTAAATCTATTTTACCTTATTTCTACCAGCAGTTTGCAACCAGAGGGGAAAAAAACTCTAGGCCACCTTTACTCCACACAGAGATGCATACAAACCTCTCCCTTGCCCTCCATTTGGCAAATCTGACCTAAACTCTATCCTTCTGATTCCTGCTTACAAGCAAAAATTAATGCAGGAAGTACCAGTGACTCGCTCATTGAGGAAGTGGTCAGAGGATGCAGATGCTAAGCTACAGGAATGTTTTGCTAGCACAGACTGGAATATGTTCCGGGATTCTTCCGATGGCTTTCAGGAGTACACCACATCAGTCAGAACCATAAAACAGGCAAAGCGTCAATACAGGACTAAGATTGAATTGTACTACACCGGCTCCGACGCTCGTCGGATGTGGCAGGTCTTGCAGCCGCGAGCTGCCCAGTGACACTAGCCTACCAGACAAGCTAAGTTACTTCTATGCTCGCTTCGAGGCAAGCAACACTGAAGAATGCATGACAGCATCAGCTTTTCACACGACTGTGTGATCACGCTCTCTGTAGCCAATGTGAGTAAGACCTTTAAACAGGTCAACATTCACAAGGCCGCAGGGCAAGAAGGATTACAAGGACGTGTACTCCGAGAACAGAATGCCATTTATTGACTACAGCTCAGCGTTCAACACCACAGTGCCCTCAAAGCTCATCACTTAGCTAAGGACCCTGGGACTAAACACCTCCCTCTGCAACTGGATCCTGGACTTCCTGAAGGGCCGCCCCCTAGGTGGTAAGGGTAACACATCTGCCACGCTGATCCTAAACACAGGGGCCCCTCAAGGGTGCGTGCTCAGTCCCCTCCTTTACTCCCTGTTTACCAATGGCTGCATAACCAAGCACAACTCCAACACCATCATTAAGTTTGCTGACGACACAACAGTGGTAGGTCTGATCACTGACAACGATGAGACAGCATTTCTTAAGGAGGTCAGAGACCTGGCAGTATGGTGCCAGGATAACAACCTCTCCCTTAACGTGATCAAGACAAATAAGATGATTGTGGACTACAAAAAAAGGAGGACTGAGCATGCCCCCATTCTCATCTGCAGGGCGGTAGTGGAGCAGGTTGAGAGTTAAGTTCCTTGATGTCCACATCACCAACAAACTAACATGGTCCAAACACACCAAGACAGTTGTGAAGAGGGCACGACAATGACTATTCCCCCTCAGGAGACGGAAAAGATTTGGTAGGGGTCCTCAGATCCTCAAAAACTTCTACAGCTGCACCATCGAGAGCATCCTGACTGATTGCATCACCGCCCGGTATGGCAACTGCTCAACCTCCGACCGCAAGGCACTACAGAGGGTAGTGCGTACGGCCCAGTACATCACTGGGGCCAAGCTTTCTGCCATCCAGGACCTCTATGCCAGGTGGTGTCAGATGAAGGCCCAACTCAATAAAAGGAAGGTGTTCTTAATGTTTTGTACACCTAGTGTATATACACACACACACTAATCCCCACATTGGCTTGTTACGCAGGGCAACAATTGGACTGACAAACACCTCCTCTTCTGTGATGCTGAATAACTGGGATGTTTGGCCTGTTACAGTGCCTTCAGAAAGTATTCACATCCCTTCAGTTTTTCCACATTTTGTTGTGTTACAGCCTGAATTTAAAATGGATTAAACAGATATTTGTTGGCAAAGCAATTCACTTTATTTCCTGAATACAAAGCTTTATGTTTGGGCAAATCCAATATAACACATTACTGAGTACCACTCTCCGTATTTTAAAGCATAGCGGTGGCTGTATCATGTTATGGGTATGCTTGTAATCATTAAGGATTGGGGAGCTTTTCAGGATAAAAAAGAAGTGCACAGGCAAAATTCTAGAGGAAAACCTGGTTCAGTTTGCTTTCCATCAGACACTGGTAGATGAATTCACCTTTCAGCAGCACAATAACCTTAAACACAAGGCCAAATCTACACTGGAGTTGCTTACCAAGAAGGCAGTGAATGTTCCTGAGTGGCCAAGTTGAAGTTTTGACTTAAATCTAATTGAAAATCTATGGCAATACTTGACAATGCCTGTCTAGCAATGATCAGCAACCAATTTGACAGAACTTGAAGAATGTTTAAAATAGTAATGGGCAAATGTTGCACAGTCCAGGTGTGGAAAGCTTTTAGAGGCTTAACCAGAAAGACTCACAGCTGTAATCTGTCAAGTGTGCTCCCTCTCCGGCCTCTAGGTCACCAGCCTGCTTGTTACCATCGTTACGCACATCTGTGCATTATGACACTCACCTGGACCCCATCACTTCCCTGATTACCTTCCCTATATATGTCACTCCCTTTGGTTCCTTCCCCAGGCGTTTTTGTTTCTGTTCCTGTGTTATGTCTGTGCGTTGTTCGTGATTCTTATTTTGTATTATGTTGTGTTTATTTATTAAAACACTCACTTCTTGAACTTGCTTCCAGACTCTCAGCGCACATCGTTACATAATCACTGCCAAAGGTTATTCTACAAAGTAGTGACTCAGGTGTGTGAACACTAATGTAAATTAGATATTTTTGTATTTCATTTTCAAATAAATTTGCAAACCTTTCTAAAAACATGTTTTCATTTTGTCATTATGAGGTATTGTGTGTAGATGGGTGAAGAGACAAAAATATTCAATCCATTTTGAATTCGAGCTGTAACACAACAAAAATGGAAAATATGAATCCTTTCTGAAGGCACTATACATGCATAGCCCTGTGTGTGTGTTTGTCCGTGCATGCTCTGCTCTATGTAGGCATGACTTCATTCACATGCTAAACCCACACAGGCGCTGTGGCACAGGACCCAGCATTATTACCACCCACAGGCTCAGGGCTGGCTGGGGAATCATAGAAACACATTGGCCAGAATGGACTAACTCAAATCTATATGATTTGTCAAGACACACACAATATGGCCAACACACAAGTATGTCAATATTACTTGCTGATTGTCTTGACATTGACATTTGGACCGACAGGGTTGTTCTGCTGTTATGTCCACAGAACATAAATGACTGTTTGGGTATCTCTAATTTCTATGAAGATAACCAATAACACCGTGGCACATGGCTTTGAGTTGGAATATCAATTCTACTCATTCTAATTCTGTAGGGAAACTCAACAACTCATCTCACATCCCCAAAGACCTGATACAATTAAACTATTTAAAACTAAGAATGTGGCTGTAGGGTGGAGCATTATATTTGATATAAACATGATCCTAATAGAATAGTCTACTGATGAGATAGCTGACTAACCAGGGATCAACAACAGACATGTTGACCACACACAGGCTCCCGAGTGGCACAGCGGTCTAAGGCACAGCATCTCAGTGCTAGAGGCATCACAACAGATCCCGGGCTATATCACAACCGGCTGTGATCGGGAGTCCCATAGGGCGGCGCACAATTGGGTCAGCGTCATCCTGGTTAGGGGAGGGTTTGGCCGGGGCAAGCCGTCGTTATAAATAAGAATTTGTTCTTAACTGAATTGCCTAGTTAAATAAAAAGAAATACATCTGAAAAGTCTAAACAGGCTTTCATACAACATGGTCTCCTGGGAATTCGATGACCGCCACACAGCTGTAACTGTGATTTAATGCTCTCCAGAAGTAACCGGACAGTTAAACCGTGAGGGTCCATACTTACAACATATTCAGAGGGAAAATGGGTACATATTCCATGCGTGATGTACATGAGATGCCATTCTAGTTCCTCTCTGCCACCTAGTGTTCTCTAGAGGTATTACATTAAAGAGCAACATCAATGTTAGAACTGTACTTTTATTTAGCGTATCCACATGAATCAGGTATCAGTCTCTATTCAGACACATTTGTTCATTGTTGTTCTTTCCTGTTTTTTGGAGGACATTACATCTTCCAATTCCTGAGGCAAAGAACAGTATATTTTAAAACAGTACAAAATAGCAGACTGAGAATCCAAAATCATAAACAAAAGTAATATTATATATATATATATATATATATATATATATATATATATATATAAATTATCTGTTCACATGAGTCTGGGATAGGTATTTAAAGGTGGTTACAATTTATCACTTTGTGACAAATGTATTTGTGAAAAAGCACTATAGAAATCTAATTTGATTGATTGATTTGATTGATTGGTTGGTTGACATCAGCCATCAGAGTGAGTTTGCAGTCCCTTGGTATTACGGTATGGCTTACATTACAACACCATATCCTTGTTCTTTACCACCATTATTGGGCAGACAAACAACATCCAAAACAATACAGCAAACAACCTCAGATCTTTATCCAGCACATCCACAGAAACAACCTTGACAAATATATTCAAACAGTAGAAAAAAAAGACACCACAGAATAAGAGTCACAGGTGCTGTTGGTCTCACAGCTCGTCCTTGTCTGTCTGTGAGTCCGAGGATGACTTGAGGTCAGTTTTGGAGTCCTTGAAAACCTTTTTGACAGGGATTTTCTCTGTCTTTTTTGTCGCTGGCTTCTGCTCTTTATTGTCTGCTGCCTGTTTGACATTTGTTTTTGCTGCAGGTTTTGCTTTAGCCTTGTCTGCTGTCTTAGCGTTGGCTTTGTCCCCTGCTTTAGCCTTGTCTGCTGTCTTAGCGTTGGCTTTGTCCCCTGCTTTAGCCACTGTTTTAGTCATCGCTTTTTTGTTCTTTGATGCATCCGCTGCTTTAGTTTTGACCAGCTCTTTCACCTTAGCTTTGTTACCCTTTTTTGCAATGGGTTTTTCTGCGTGCTTCTCTATCGGCTTCTCATTCTTTTTATCCTCTGGATAATCAGATGGCTTTTCACTAACTGTTTCTGCTGGTTCCTCAGGCTTCTTCTCTGCTGGTTCCTCAGGCTTCTTCTCTGCTGGTTCCTCAGGCTTCTCCTCTGCTGGTTCCTCAGGCTTCTTCTCTGCTGGTTCCTCAGGCTTCTCCTCTGCTAGTTCCTCAGGCTTCTTCTCTGCTGGTTCCTCAGGCTTCTTCTCTGCTGGTTTGTCATCTGGTTGGTATGCCTGCTCCTGGACTAGGGTTGCAGCTTGACCAAGAAGCGCAGACTGGTCAAGAGGTGTAAGCTGTGGTTGTGAGCTCTCTGTCTTTGTCTTTGTGAACTCTGTGTCCGTAGGAGAGGGGAACATCTTCAGCATCTCTTGAGCTTGGATCCGGTCCTGGAGACACACACACACACAAATTAGGTAAGTCTGAAGCAAGAGAAACTGATGAAATGTAGATTAATCAATAAATGGAAAGCGTTGCTTTCTCCCTCAGATTACAAAATAGCCCATCACAACATAGAAAGATAGAAAGAAAGACATGATATACACGATTAAAGATGAATTAACTGATAGATATGCTACCTTCTCCTCATGTTTGGGGTCAAGGGTGAACCACAGGGCCACAGCACACCTCTGGCCCTTAGTGACCGCTCTCACCCCGTGAGGGTTCTCATTCCCAGCACCGAACCCAACCACACGACCACACTGAGGACGCACCTCCGCCTGGACAATACAGGCCAGTGACATCAGTCATCATATGCTCAATTAACTTATACCTTAAAATAAATCATGGCGAAACAACTGGTTATACTCTGTAGCACTCAAATCCACATCATTGATTGACACTTACTGTGACCGTTTTGGCATCCAGTTCAGTGAAAATGAAATCTCCTCCTTCAAAGTCATCATTCAGATAGAGGATTGCGCTAAAACACAACAGGAACAAGAGAAGTGTTTTAAAGACAGTGGTACATGATGATACCTGCAAGTGCAGTAGATGTTGCTGATACCTACGGTGTGTGTACCTGTAGTCTCTGTGTGTGTGTGTGTGTGTGTGTGTGTGTGTGTGTTTGTATACCTATAGTCCCTGTTTGTGTATGCAGGTGGTTCTTTAATGCACTCATTGAGCTCAGAGACCAGCAGGCAGTTGTCTGCATGAACCGGGTGACTCAGGTTGTCACGGCCATCCTGCTTCTCTGTACAGACAGAAGATGGAAACATAACTTACTGCATGTCTATACACTCAGACAGGCAGGTGAATAATGTGGGTTAAATGACATCCTGGATTTGATATAGACAACTTGAAGAAAATGTTGTTTTCCCATAGTGGTGAATTCCAAAAAGGACCTAAACTCATTCTGTCTGGCAGTCAGCCACAATACTATCCCCTGGGTGCCCACCATAGTTCACTTTCTTACCGTCGATGGCGGAGCGGCAGACCAGGTGGGAGTAGGAGAAGTAGAGAGGAGAGTCCAGACGGAAGTACGACTCCAGGACCCCACGCACCTTCTCAGTCATGTCAAAAAACAGGCGGGCACTCTTCAGGGGCACAGTGCCCTCCTGTCCCAACTATAGAACAGTACAAGATCATCAGAAATAGGTGCTTTCTTATCCCTAACTCGCTGGTAACTGTACATTGATGCCATTGGGCTGGGGCTCAGCTTTAGATAGGTTGGAGATAAAGCTGAGTCTAGGGAATGAAGCCAGCTGGGGTTGGGGGAAGCTGAACATACTGGGTTAGGGTCAGAGTTGGCAGTGCTGGGTTAGTGGTGTTTGGGTTATGGTTTGGTAAGCAGGGCTGTAGTGTGTAGAGTCAGTAATGTACCTTAATAGCCTTGAGGACAGTGACTCCTTGGAAGCTCTCGCTGGGTGAGTGGGGGGAGGGGTGGCCTTGATACCCATCACCTTTCAGCGCAGCCGCCTGACAAACACACAGCGTCAACACACACAATAACAGAATCATGCATTCAGTTTTAACACACAGACCATCAGAAGCACACCCTCCATTAACACACAATCAACATACACACTGTCAAACACACACAAACACAGTCAATCACACAGACTAACTAGCCCTGACTCCCACTCACATTAGAGAGGCGGGTGAGCTCTCTGCACTCGTCATCCGAGATAAATCCATCCAGTAGAACCCTCTGAGACCCATTCAGCTGCTTTGACGACATAGTAATCTTGATGTCATCAAACAACAAAGGACCACCTGGTAGGGACAGAAGGAATGAATATAGAGAGAGGTGCACGTCAGAGTATTCTACACAGTCCACTGACATTCCCAAACTTCATGCTCTAAAAACCCTACCTTCTCGTACGATCTTGGCAATGTCAGTCGACTCCTTGTTCTTCTCCTCCACCAGAGTTTCAATCTCCTTCATCAGATTCCCAATCTCCTCAGTGATCCTCGCCGCAGTCTCCCTTTCTGCCCTGCAGGGGGCGGCAATGAACAGGTTAAAAGGTTCAAACAAATTGGAGAGCAGAGCCTATTCTGAAATTGAGAGCATACATGTATGTACTATGTACCAGTGGATGCTGGTGTCACTTTAAATTAGAGGACGGATCATTGTAATGGCTTGAATTGAATGAATGGAGCAGTATATTTGATCATTTTCCATTCGAGCCATTACAATGAGAGAGTACTCCAATTTCTCCAATTCACCAGCCTCTACTTGTCTGTACGTGTATTTCTCATACTTCTGCTTCTCTCTCAGTTTGAGGGGCATGACGTCTGCAGGGGTCCAGGAATCCTGCAAAGGGAAGGAAAGGATGTAAGATCACATGCTAAAACCACTTGATAGTGATCACCTATCTTGTAGAAACAGTGAGACACAAGCGAAGATCAGAGACATGTTAACCTACCGGATCAACAAAGGTGATTCCAAACACTTCATAAGCAAAGTAGAGTAGCTCCTTTTCCAACAGGGACTGCTGAATATGCTGTTTCACCACCTGAGAGAAGACATGGAGGAAAGTGGGTTGGAAGCATGGGGCATAGGTGTGTGTGTGTGTGTGCGCGCGCGCTCACACACACACCAGTCTAGCGGATATGGCTGCAGCCTTGTCCTCCCCCAGCACAGCGGAGTAGTAAGCCAGGTTCTGATTCATCACCTCCTCCTCTGGATGGAACAGCAGGTAGGTTTTAGCCCACTCTATGGCCTGCTCATACTTCTCACCTGAGAGAGGGGGGAAGGAAGGGGGGAAGGAAGAGAAGGAAAAAGAGAGGGATAAGAAGAGACTGGTATGAGAGGAGAGGCAGGCACAATCAGATACAGACAGACAGCAAATGCTCCTGATTCTTTCAGTGAATAGGGACTACTCACTGTTGTAGTAAGAGAACTGTAGGTAGTTGAAGTGGGAAGGGAGGAAATCCTCAAATGGCTTGTCCTTTCCCGCGGTGGAGGCTAGCTCCACAGAACATTTCTGCTTACAGTTCAGAATCTGCATGTAGTGGTCTGACAAAGACAGGGGTACAAGGTTTAGGCTTTTATCCAAAATGTTAGCTTGAAGTTGTTTGGGGATTTAGTCTGTCTTAACACTCTATCTCACCTGTCATGGACTGGAACAAGTCGGCACTGTACTCCATGTAGTTGTATCCGTCGTAGACGTAAGCTCCTTCACAGAGCGCCCGGCACTCCTGGTCCGCGCTGAAGTACTCCTCCACTGCCGCCTCAAAGTGGTCGATGGCCAGACCGAACGAGTCTGAGCTGTAGTACCGCTTCCCTGCAAGGAACTCTGCCTGAGAGATGGATTAGAGAGCAGAGCACGGAGTCAGCAGATCCTAGACCCTACCCCAACCTTGTACCAATTAGGTCCCTTGTCACTTCTCCAGTGCCCGATGCCTGCCCTTTCCAAGTAGGCAAAAGGGTAAATGGTTTCAGTCTGACTATGTGTGATTCTAACTGTTCTAAATGGTATATCACTGGTCCTTTGTTGCTGCTTCATAACTGATTCATTGTCAGTAGTATAACTAGTGCATAGTTACTGTTATAACTGGCGCACAGTTACTATTATAACTGGTGCATAGTTACTGTTATAACTGGTGCATAGTTACTGTTATAACTGGTGCATAGTTACTGTTATAACTGGTGAATAGTTACTGTTATAACTGGCGTACAGTTACTATTATAACTGGTGCATAGTTACTGATATAACTAGTGCATAGTTACTGTTATAACTGGCGCACAGTTACTATTATAACTGGTGCATAGTTACTGTTATAACTGGTGCATAGTTACTGTTATAACTGGTGCATAGTTACTGTTATAACTGGTGCATAGTTACTGTTATAACTGGTGAATAGTTACTGTTATAACTGGTGAATAGTTACTGTTATAACTGGCGCACAGTTACTATTATAACTGGTGCATAGTTAATGTTATAACTGGTGCATAGTTACTGTTATAACTGGTGCATAGTTACTGTTATAACTGGTGCATAGTTACTGTTATAACTGGTGCATAGTTACTGTTATAACTGGTGAATCGTTACTGTTATAACTGGTGCATAGTTACTGTTATAACTGGTGCATAGTTACTATTATAACTGGTGCATAGTTACTGTTATAACTGGTGCATAGTTACTGTTATAACTGGTGCATAGTTACTGTTATAACTGGTGCATAGTTACTGTTATAACTGGTGCATAGTTACAGGGATAACTGATACATTGACACTAGGATAACTGGTGCATAGTTACTGTTATAACTAGTACATAGTTACTATTATAACTTGTGCATAGTTACTGTTATTACTGGTGCATTGTTACTGTTATAACTAACGGGTGCATAGTTACTGTTATAACTGGTGCATAGATACTATTATAACTGGTGCATAGTTACTGTTATAACTGGTGCATAGATACTATTATAACTGGTGCATAGTTACTGTTATAACTGGTGCATAGTTACTGTTATAACTGGTGCATAGTTACTGTTATAACTGGTGCATAGATACTATTATAACTGGTGTATAGTTACTGTTATAACTGGTGCATAGTTAATGTTATAACTGGTGCATAGTTACTTTTATAATGGGTTCATAGTTACAGGGATAACTTATACATTGTCACTAGGATAACTGGTGCATAGTTACTGTTATAACTAGTACATAGTTACTGTTATAACTGGTGCATAGTTACTGTTATAACGGGTTCATTGTTACTGGGATAACTGATACGTTGTCACTAGGATAACTGGTGCATTGTTACTGTTATAGCGGGTGCATAGTTACTGTTATAACAGGTGCATAGCTACTGTTATAACTGGTGCATTGTTACTGTTATAACGGGTGCATTGTTACTGTTATAACGGGTGCATTGTTACTGTCATAACGGGAGCACTGTTACTGTCATAATGGGTGCATAGCTACTGTTATAACTTTTGCATTGTTACTGTTATAACGGGTGCATAGTTACTGTCATAATGGGTGCATAGCTACTATTATAACTGGTGCATAGTTACTGTTATAACTGGTGCATAGTTACTGTTATAACTGGTGCATAGTTACTGTTATAACTGGTGCATAGTTACTGTTATAACTGGTGAATAGTTAGTGTTATAACTGGTGAATAGTTACTGTTATAACTGGCGCACAGTTACTATTATAACTGGCGCACAGTTACTATTATAACTGGTGCATAGTTACTGTTATAACTGGTGCATAGTTACTGTTATAACTGGTGCATAGTTACTGTTATAACTGGTGAATAGTTACTGTTATAACTGACGCACAGTTACTATTATAACTGGTGCATAGCTACTGTTATAACGGGTGCTTGTTACTGTTATAACGGGTGCATAGCTACTGTTATAACTGTTGCATTGTTACTGTTATAACTGTTGCATTGTTACTGTTATAACGGGTGCATAGCTACTGTTATAACTGTTGCATTGTTACTGTTATAACGGGTGCATAGCTACTGTTATAACTATTGCATTGTTACTGTTATAACGGGTGCATAGCTACTGTTATAACTGTTGCATTGTTACTGTTATAACTGGTGCATTGTTACTGTTATAACGGGTGCATTGTTACTGCTATAACGGGTGCATTGTTACGGTTATAACGGGTGCATTACTGGGGACGAGTAGTGTCAGTCTCACCATGTGCGGCCGGGCCTCCAGGTCTTTGAAGTCCTCCTGCTGTACTCCTGCCATCATCCTGTAATAGTCCAGGTTCTGCTTCATCTCCATGTGGTCTGGGTTGGCCAGGAAAAAGGTGTTTGCCGCCGCCACAGCCTTATCCAGCTTGTTGATCTACACAGGTAAGAGAGATACTTAGTACAACAAAACAATGACACAACATAATATGAATAACTCTCACACAACAAGCAAACAAAGAGAAGTAGCACATTAAGACTCCAAAGGCTTCCCTTAATGCTCCACCTCTCAGAAGTCTTCTGTCATCTGGCTAGGAGCCAGGACCTCCTGGAATGATGTAACAAATGTGTGAGCTGCAATCACCAGCATGCTGTTTCAGGCAACTAGTCATTATCCTATAGGCTTCCTATAGTATACATGAATCTCCGTGGAGGCTGCTGAGGGTAGGATGGCATATAGTAATGGCTGGAACAGAGCGACTGGAATGGCATCAAAGTTTGAAACCATGTGTTTGATACCATTCCACTGACTCCGCTCCAGTCATTACCATGAGCCAGTTCTCCCCAATTAAGGTGCCACCAACCTCCTGTGATAAATGTTGCCTACCACCAGGGACTGTGTCTCTTTTACAGATGTTTGTGTTTATGTTTGTAAATCAGTACATATTTTGCTCATATCGATTGGCATTAGTAAATAGGCAATATGGATAAACAATGTATGACCTGCAACTCTCAGGAACTGCAGGCCTTATAGGTTGCATGCATTTACTTTATTTAACTAGCCACTCTTACTACAATGTAGTAACCCGTTTATAAACAGACTTTTAAACTGAGTTTGGTTTTAGGCCTCTCCTGTTCATGTATAGGCCTATTCTAACGATAGCTAAAGAAACTCTTGAATGGCAGGTATATAGCATGCAGAAGCTGCTGAGTAGCTTCGCTTTTTGATGACAAGCCCCAAAAATCGAGAAGAATCAAGCGCCAGAACGTAAGTGGTCTGTCTACATAGCTAGACTCCACCTAGAGACGTGGCACGGCCGGCTGGGGGGTTGGGGAAAGCTGAGCAGATCACGTAGCCTACAGTTAACGAATTGTTTGAGGGAAGTTTGAATGAAATTGGACAAAATAAAGTGCGATGACCCTTATTTTGTCATGTAAGTGTGATAAATGTGCACCGAGATTCAAACAACATGAACATGTTGTGGAATAAGATATGACGCAGGAGCATCTTACTCCACAACATGGGATACTGTCTGTGTGGAAGATATATTGTAGCAAGCCTATGCAAGATATAAAAATGTATGCAAGATATAAAAATGTATAATGCATAACTTTATAGGGCCTATTTGATCAACTCTTTTTATACCTTGAAGTACGCGACTTGCAGGTAATTGTAGGGGGTTCTTTTCTTAAACTCAAGGTCCACATCTTCAGTGACTTTATGGATAGTTGGTGGTCCAATTTTCTCACTTTCGCAGGTATTTACACAATCAGCCCTTTTCATAATTTTCTGGAAAAAGCCCAGATCTTCCACGGAGCCAGCGCCTGGTACTGGCACAACCATGCTGGATAAAGGCTCCCCGAAAGCGCTCTGGTTGGCACAAGTTATCCGGCAATGCGCCTTCACCCTGCGAATCGCAGCCTTGTTCCGAAGCGCTCTCTCCATGTTCAGAATGACCGTCATCCAGTCCCCCTTGTAGTAGGCTTCCACCGCGGTGTCGAACAGCAGATCATAAGGTTCCAGAATAACATTACTACTGAGCTGCACGTCCGAAAGGCAATATGGGATGCAAACGCCTAAAATCGCTACTACAAAACGCCACAGCATTCTGGAAAATGGGACCTCTACGTGGAAAGGAGCAGTCGTCGGCAGAGAAGTGAGCTGGAAGTTTAGCCGGGGCCTGCAAACTTCTGTCGGTGGGTGGGATTAACTGGGAGTCGCTGAGACGAACAGCCGCTGTGAGGTGCCCCACCGTCTCACGACGCACAGTGCCGCTGTGGCCCAGTTCACTCTCTCCTCACAGGCCGGCCAGACAACATCAAGGTCCAATTTAAAAATGATAAATTTAAATGTTAAATTGTCTATTTGAGTATGATAACAAAAATGTGTCTCATAAATATTTTTTCTAAGATGTTATCACACTCTAAATAGCCTAGTCCATTTAACAATAGACCAACCAAGGGCTCTCTGGTATAAAAAAACAAACATATTTGGGGTCAGCAGGTGTTACAAAGTTTCTAGAGTCAGATCATTTCCTCTGAGACACATAAGATATAGTATATACAGTAAGCTTAATTCTATAGCTAGAGGACTCCTGATATCCACAGGAGTGATAAGTATATTGTTGTCTTTATCTGTTGTTGTCTGCATGTTGAATAGTACTGTCTTTTTTTTGCTAACTAGGGACCCCCGCATGTTGCTGGCCAGGACTCACTGGCTGTGTCTGAAAGGACCTCAGCCACCCGAGCCACGGCCTGTTCACCCCGCTACCATCTAGAAGGCGGACACAGTACAGGTGCATCAATGCTGGGACCAGGAGACTGAAAAACTGCTTCTATCTCCAGGCCATCAGACTGTTAAATAGACACCACTAGCCAGGCTCTGCCCAGTACACTGCCCTGAACCTTAGTCAGTGTTACTAGCCAGATATCACCCGGTACTCTACCCTGCACCTTAGAGACTGCTGCCCTATGTACATAGTCATTGAAAACTGGTCACTTGAATAATGTTTACATACTATTTTACATACTTCATATATACAGTGCATTCGGGAATTATTCATACCCCTTTTCTTTTTCCACATTTTGTTATGTTACAGCCTTATTCTAAAATGGATACAGATATTTTTTTCAGAATCAATCTACACACAATACTCCATAATGACAAAGCAAAAACAGATATTTAGACATTTTTACAAATGTATTACAAATTAAAAACAGAAACACCTTTTTTACATAAGTATTCAAACCCTTCCCTATGACACTCTAAATTGAGCTCAGGTGCATCCTGTTTCCATTGATTAACAACTTGATTGGAGTCCACCTGTGGTAAATTCAATTTATTGGACATGATTTGGAAAGGCACACACCTGTCTATTTAAGGCCCCACAGTTGACAGTGCATGTCAAAGCAACAACATGTCAGGCAGGTACCAAGATCACCTGCATAATGCTCCGAAGGAGGCAAGAGGGAGCCAGGGTAGGTTGGACAAATCCACTAGTAGTAGAAAGGTTACTGGGTGGTTGGGAGGTCTCAGATGTGGCTTGCTGCCTATGAGCTAATTCACAGATTTGCTCCATTATAGCCTTGAACCCTTGGTCCTGGCGCTCCATCAGGGAACGAAGCCCTTCCAAAAGAAACTAACAGGCCTCTCAACCCCAGACACATCTGCTTGCAGCAAAACTGCACCTGCCCCCACATGACTAGCATCCACCTGCAAGGTAAATGACAAATCCATGCGAGGAGCAGCCAGCACCGGAGTTGAGGTAAGCAACCTCTTTGCATCTTCAAAAGCGTGTTGACAACGAGTAGACCAAACGTAAACAGCCTTAGCTTTCAGCATATCGGTCAAGGGAGCGACCACAGTAGAGAAGTTACTACAAAAACTACGGTAATAACCAATCATGCCCAAGAAACGCATCAGTTCCTTTTTAGTAGTTGGTGATGGAAAAGCATCAATAGCCACCACTTTAGCCCGAACAGGACGCACTTTACCCTGCCCAACCACTTTTCCAAGGTATGTAACGGTTGCCTGAGCAAACTCACATTTAGCCAGATTGATTGTGAGGCGAGCCGCAGCCAGACGTTCGAACAAGGCTTGAATACGGGACAGATGTTCTTCCCAAGTATCTGCATATATCACTAAATCCAAATAAACAGCGTACCCGGTCAGACCGGCGACAACCCTGTTCATAAGTCGCTGAAAAGTCGCAGGTGCATTACGCAGACCGAAACTCATAACCGAATATGAGTACAGACCAAAGGGTGTAATAAAGGCAGAGATTTCACGTGCCCTAGTCGTCAGTGGCACCTGCCAATAGCCTTTTAACAGGTCAAATTTGCTCACAAACTTAGCTGCACCGACTTGATCAACACAGTCCTCCATCCTAGGAAGAGGAAATGAATCTGGCTTTGTGACACTGTTTACCTTACGGTAGTCCGTACAAAATCGGTTTGTTCCATCCGGTTTACTGACCAAGATACAGGGAGAAGCCCAACTGGAGAAAGAAGGCTCTGCTATCTTACTCTCCAGCATGTACTTGACCTCAGCATCCAGACAACGTAGTTTCTCTGAAGAAACTCTATAGAACCGCTGACGAATGGGGTCAGCATCTCCAATGTCAATATCATGTTCCATTAAGTTTGTACGTGTAGGTGTATCAGAAAACAAACCTGGAAATCTGAATCAGACCAACCATCTCTTTCCACCCATCAACAGGTAGGTGAGTGAGAAGACTGTCTAAGATATCCAGTGTTTCTGAATTTTTCAATCTACCCTGCAATATACAATCGTCAGGACCAGGAACATCTTCCTCCTCATGCACAGATCTAGCACGACAAGAACCCAAGGAAACAACGGTATCAGCCAAAAGAACAGGTTTAGCGTCCTCTGCAGAATCCCACTGTTCAGTCTCAGAGGAACGTGCATAATAGGGTTTTAACAGATTTACATGGCACAGCTGGTGTGCTTTCCTTCGTTCTGGAGTGGCCACTAGATAATTTTGCTCAGTGTACTTGCGCAACACTGTATATGGACCTTGAAACTTGGCTTGAAAAGGAGAACCAACAATTGGCAGCAGAGCAAGAACCTGGTCACCCGGACTAAATTGACGAGGCTCAGCTCGGCGATCAAATATGCCCTTCATCCTCTCCTGTGAAGATGATAACTTCTCTTTAGCCATTTCACCAGCGGCATACAGCCGTCTCCGGAAATCACACACATACGATAACAGGGACTGAGGAGGCTCGGGAGACTTCCAGTCATCCTGGAGAACAGATAAAAGTCCACGCACCCTATGTCCAAACACAAGGTCATTTGGACTGAAACCCGTGCTCTCCTGTGAAACCTCCCTAGCGGCTAACAGTAACCAAGGCAACCCCTCCTCCCAATCCTTATCCATCTCAGTACAATAAGCTCTCAACAAAGACTTTAGAGTTTGATGGAAACGTTCCAGTGCTCCTTGACTTTGCGCGTGATAGGCGCTAGAGAAATTGTGTTTAATATGGAGTTGTTGAAGAACCTGACTAAACAGATTAGAGGTGAAATTAGATCCTTGATCACTCTGAATGACCTTAGGGATTCCAAACAATGAGAGAAACTGAGTCAAAGCTTTTAACACAGATTTAGTTGTGATAGATCGTAGAGGATAGGCAGCAGGAAACCTAGTGGTCTGACACATCACAGTGAACAGGTAACTGCTACCCTTTTTAGAACAAGGCAGGGGACCCACACAGTCAATAATCAGATACTCAAAAGGTTGGCTGAGTACAGGAATAGGAAACAATGGTACCGGTTTAATAGCTTGATTAGGCTTACCAGTTAATTGACAGGTGTGACAAGTTTTTATAAAATCAGAAACATCCCTCTTTAATCTAGGCCAAAAGAAATGTCTTAAAATGCGATTGTAGGTTTTCCTCACCCCCATATGTCCAGCAACGTCGCTGTGGGAAGTTTCCAACACCAACTCACGAAGCTTAACTGGTACAACAACCTGACTAATTGCCTCCCCCAGAAAACAACTATCATGAGACACCCACTTTCTCATCAGGACATCCTCTTGGAGAAAATAGCCATGGGCGACATCTCCCAACTGTTCTACAGGCACAATTTGGTCACGCAACTCTTCTAACGTGGGGTCATCCCGTTGCGCATTAATTAGATCTGAGCGGGTTACAGATAACGGAATAACAGGGAAAACAGTCGCATACTTCTTTGTATTATTATCATTAGTCGGTGACCAATTCGCCACGGCTCATAGAACGTGTCACTGCACACGCAGAGAACACCTCTGGGAAGCTCTGTACACTCTCATCAGGAATCCCAACAAATGACGGCTTAGTGGAAACCACTAGAGATGGAAACACGGCAGGCCATACACGCTCACCAGCCAAGTTATTCCCAAGGATAACGTCGATACCCTCAATAGGCAACGAAGGCCGCACCCCCACAACAGGCCGCACCCCCACAACAACTTCACCTTTCACCAGTCCACAATCCAACATCAGTTTATGCAATGGAACTGACAGAGTGTTCAAACCTATTCCCCTAATTAGAACACTATTCCCCGAATCAGTCTTAGCAGAAAAGGGTAACACAGATTCCAACACAAATGATTCAGAGGCACCTGTGTCTCTCAGGATCTTCACTGGCACTAGGTCTTTACTTCCTAACATAGACACAACCTTCCGTAATGAAAGGTAAATAGTCTGGATCAATATGGACTTTCACATTCTCCTGGGCCTGAGGAAATGAGTCAGGAGTGAACTGATGTGGAACAGGTGCAGCTAACGCGGTAGGCTTGGATTTAGCGTAAGCACCCTTTGACCTGAGAAGTGGACATTCGTTTTTCCAATGACCTGAACCTTGACAGTAGTGACACTCCTGCCCAAAGTCAGCTTTACCATGGGAGTCAGGCTCAACCCTAGTTGAATAGAACTCTGCCCGTGAACCAAGGTATCTCGGTGAGCGAAGCCCAAATCTATCCGAACGCCCCCACTCTTTCCGAATACGGGGCTCTGCAAAGACACTTTTGTGAGTCAACACATACTCGTCCGCCAAAACCGCAGCTTCAGCGACATTCTTTACTTTCTGTTCGTTAATATACGTGGCAATACGATCAGGAATTGTGTCCTTAAATTGTTCTAACATAATCAGATCACACAGCCCTTGGAAAGTCACAACTGCAGAGGCGGAACACCAGCGATTAAACTGTAAAGATAATTGTCGCGCAAATTCAACATGAGATTGCTTATCATCCCTTTTTAATGTTCTAAATCGTTGGCGGTAAGCCTCAGGGACCAATTCATAAATCTGTAACACAGCTGTTTTAACTTTATCATAATTGGCACTGTCGTGTACACTAAGAGCTGAATATGCTTCCTGCGCTTTACCAGTCAGCACACACTGCAACATTAAAGTGCGGTCAGAATCAGGCCAACTCCTAGCGTCAGCAACACGCTCAAACAACGAAAATAATGTCTCGGGATCCCTTTCATTAAACTGAGGCAATAACCGTAAGTTCCCAACAATATCAAATGTCTCTGGGGCACGACCAAAAGAGGAACTACCCCTAGGTAAATCTGGATCACCTTCCCAAAACAAACTCTCCCCTGAGATCTTTCCTTCCCTAACCAACTCTATACGTTCTTGTTGCAACTTGATTTTAGCAAGCTCCATATCTTGTTTAAATGCCAATTCCTTTTCATACTTTACACGATCATGCTCTAGCTTCTCACGATCACTTTGCCGTTCATGCTCTCTCTTTTCACGATCATGCTCCAGCTGTAACAAAAGCAGTTCTTTCTGCTGTTCAAAAAGAAGGCTACTTGGACTAACCGATGGAATGGCCATTGTAACGTTATGGGGAGACGACAAACTCTCAGCAGAGGCTGGCCCAGTGGTAACTTCAAGAATACCACTCTCCATCAGATTGGCCTTCAATATCAACCTAATAGAATTCTTTAGACGTTTATCACTAATCTCAACGTTGTAGTGTTCAGCGACCTTCAACAGCTGTTCTTTAGTACCTAAATCTAACAATTTCTCCGATGGAAAGCGAATGAATTAATATATATATATATATATATATATATAAGATGCCAGAGTTACAAAAAAAAAAAAAAATCTCGCTCTTCCCCTCTGCTGAGCACACCAGACCACAACCCGAGAATTGACAATCACCCTGAGCACCACAGAAGAGAGATGAGATACGGAGCTTCCCCAAAACCTACAATAACTCAACCCTAGTCTTCGTGCAGATTTGCAGTGGGAATTTACGCACTGTAGCCCGCTGGCAAGGAAAAACTCCCCAGCATGCTGGTAAATTCCACCAAGCCACAGATGTGCCCCCGAGACAACTGCTCAGTCCACAGACACCACACAAAAATAACAAACATTAACCATGCCCAACATATTCCAAAAAAAATGAAACATGTCGCTAAGCCTATCAGGGGAAAAAGGCTATAGCTCCAGGTAGCAAGTTCCACTACCCTACCCAAATCTCCCACTGAGGTACACAGCCGATTACTCACCTCAGACTGATGTCCCAACAGAAAGTAGAACAAACGTTTCCAGGCTAGGCAGGGCCTGGAAACTAACCATTACACTCTCTCCAACGCAGCACACAACCCAAACAACAAAGGCAACCAATACTGGGCCTATTAAACTCAAACACAATATGCAAACAAACACGTACTTCCACGGTCTCCCAAACCAATAGTTCAAATATCCAGGATGAGCCCCCACTTGTCACGAACCGGCTCAAAGCCCGTAACAAAGGGAGACAACGTGGAGATAAGGAGTAACAAAATATATATTTATTAACTAAAGTAACTAAGGAAAATATACAATGATGTGTGTAATCAGTAATCAGTAGCGTAAGTGAGTGCTTTGCATGCATGAATGTGATAATGCAGGGTGTTGAACGGTGCCAAAGCAAACAAACAAAAGGCCACCAAGAACCACAACACAAATGTCTGCATGGAGAGAGTCTCCCCCATGAATGGGGAAGGGGTGTATTTATCCTGGGAAACACCTGGGCCCAGGTGTTTCCCATGTAGCTGACGACCCTCTCAACTCCGCCCACCGGCATCCTAATAAGGAAACAAGAACAAAGACAAAATACGGCAGACAGAGTGGGAGGGTCGTCACACAAAGCAGCTCCTCATGCCTCCCAATGGTGGCTCCCTGCAGGGAGACAGCGTGACGGAGCTGGTCCAAGTCTGCTGGGTCTGTCATGGCCAGTTTGTACTATAAGGGCACAAGTCGAGACCCAAATCCAGACACAGGAGGCAGATGGTTGAGCTCTGATATTTATTACGACACAAGGGGTAGACAAGGCAGGTTGGGGACAAGCGAAAGTTCATAAACCAGGTCAGAGTCCAAACAGTATCAGGCGATAGGCAGGCTCGAGGTCAGAACAGGCAGAGTGGTCAGGCAGGCGGGGTCGGCGTCAGGACAGGCAAGGGTCACAACCAGGGGGACTGGGGGAAAAAATAGAGACAGGAAAAAATAAGCTTGGACAAATGCTGGTTGACTTGGCAAAACAAGACAAACTGGCACAGAGAGACAGGAAACACAGGGATAAATACACAGGGGATAATGAGTAACACCTGGAGAGGGTGGAGACAAGCACAAGGACAGGTGAAACAGATCAGGGCATGACAGATGGTCACTCTGACAGAGCTCCAGAGTTCCTCTGTGGAGATTAGAGAACCTTCCAGAAGGACAACCATCTCTGCAGCACTCCACCAGTCAGGCCTTTATGGTAGAGTGGCCAGACAGAAGCCACTCCTCAGTAACAGGCACATGACAGTCTGCCTGGAATTAGCCAAAAGGCACCTAAAGGACTCTCAAACCATGAGAAACAAGATTCTCTGGTCTGATGAAAACAAGATTGAACTCTTTGGCCTGAATGCCAAGTGTCACATCTGGAGGAAACCTGGCACCATCCCTACAGTGAAGCATGGTGGCAGCAGCATCATGCTGTGGGGATGTTTTTCAGCGGCAGGAACTGGGATACTAATCAGAATCGAGGGAGAGATGAACGGAGCAAAGTACAGAGAGATTCTTGATGAAAACCTGCTGCAGAGTGCTCAGGACCTCAGACTGGCGCAAAGGTTCATGTTCCATCAGGACATCGACCCTAAGCACACAGCCAAGTCAACGCAGGAGTGGCTTTGGGACAAGTCTCTGAATGTCCTTGAGTGGCCTAGCCAGAGCCCGGACTTGAACCTGATTGAACATCTCTGAAGAGACCTGGAAATAGCTGTGCAGCAATGTTCCACATCCAACCTGTCAGAGCTTGAGAGGATCTGCAGGGAATAATGGGGAAAAACTCCCCAAATACAGGTGTGCCAAGCTTAAGCTTGTAGCGTCATACCCAAGAACCTGAGTACAAAGTATTAAGTAAAGGGTCAGAATACTTATGTAACTGTGATATTTAACTTTTTTGTTTTTCAAAACATTTCTAAAAACCTGTTTTTGATTTCTCATTGTGGGGTATTGTATGTAAATTGGTGAGGGAAAAAACATTTAATCAATTTTAGAATAAGGCTGTAATGTAACAAAATGTGGAAAAGGTCAAGGGGTCTGAATACTTAACGAATGCACTGTATATACTGTATTCTAGTCAAGGCTCATCCTATTACACTATACTTTGAAGAATCTCAAATATAAAATATACAGTGCCTTGCGAAAGTATTCGGCCCCCTTGAACTTTGCGACCTTTTGCCACATTTCAGGCTTCAAACATAAAGATATAAAACTGTATTTTTTTGTGAAGAATCAACAACAAGTGGGACACAATCATGAAGTGGAACGACATTTA
The DNA here is from genome assembly GCF_045791955.1 of Oncorhynchus clarkii lewisi. NCBI lineage: Eukaryota > Metazoa > Chordata > Actinopteri > Salmoniformes > Salmonidae > Oncorhynchus > Oncorhynchus clarkii. The sequence continues at coordinate 55,766,066 of NC_092153.1, forward strand.
TTGGATATTTCAAACTTTTTTAACAAATCAAAACTGAAAAATTGGGCGTGCAAAATTATTCAGCCCCCTTAAGTTAATACTTTGTAGCGCCACCTTTTGCTGCGATTACAGCTGTAAGTCGCTTGGGGTATGTCTCTATCAGTTTTGCACATCGAGAGACTGACATTTTTTTCCCCATTGCTCCTTGCAAAACAGCTCGAGCTCAGTGAGGTTGGATGGAGAGCATTTGTGAACAGCAGTTTTCAGTTCTTTCCACAGATTCTCGATTGGATTCAGGTCTGGACTTTGACTTGGCCATTCTAACACCTGGATATGTTTATTTTTGAACCATTCCATTGTAGATTTTGCTTTATGTTTTGGATCATTGTCTTGTTGGAAGACAAATCTCCGTCCCAGTCTCAGGTCTTTTGCAGACTCCATCAGGTTTTCTTTCAGAATGGTCCTGTATTTGGCTCCATCCATCTTCCCATCAATTTTAACCATCTTCCCTGTCCCTGCTGAAGAAAAGCAGGCCCAAACCATGATGCTGCCACCACCATGTTTGACAGTGGGGATGGTGTGTTCAGGGTGATGAGCTGTGTTGCTTTTACGCCAAACATAACGTTTTGCATTGTTGCCAAAAGTTCAATTTTGGTTTCATCTGACCAGAGCACCTTCTTCCACATGTTTGGTGTGTCTCCCAGGTGGCTTGTGGCAAACTTTAAACAACACTTTTTATGGATATCTTTAAGAAATGGCTTTCTTCTTGCCACTCTTCCATAAAGGCCAGATTTGTGCAATATACGACTGATTGTTGTCTTATGGACAGAGTCTCCCACCTCAGCTGTAGATCTCTGCAGTTCATCCAGAGTGATCATGGGCCTCTTGGCTGCATCTCTGATCAGTGTTTCTGAATTTTTCAATCTACCCTGCAATATACAATCGTCAGGACCAGGAACATCTTCCTCCTCATGCACAGATCTAGCACGACAAGAACCCAAGGAAACAACGGTATCAGCCAAAAGAACAGGTTTAGCGTCCTCTGCAGAATCCCACTGTTCAGTCTCAGAGGAACGTGCATAATAGGGTTTTAACAGATTTACATGGCACAGCTGGTGTGCTTTCCTTCGTTCTGGAGTGGCCACTAGATAATTTTGCTCAGTGTACTTGCGCAACACTGTATATGGACCTTGAAACTTGGCTTGAAAAGGAGAACCAACAATTGGCAGCAGAGCAAGAACCTGGTCACCCGGACTAAATTGACGAGGCTCAGCTCGGCGATCAAATATGCCCTTCATCCTCTCCTGTGAAGATGATAACTTCTCTTTAGCCATTTCACCAGCGGCATACAGCCGTCTCCGGAAATCACACACATACGATAACAGGGACTGAGGAGGCTCGGGAGACTTCCAGTCATCCTGGAGAACAGATAAAAGTCCACGCACCCTATGTCCAAACACAAGGTCATTTGGACTGAAACCCGTGCTCTCCTGTGAAACCTCCCTAGCGGCTAACAGTAACCAAGGCAACCCCTCCTCCCAATCCTTATCCATCTCAGTACAATAAGCTCTCAACAAAGACTTTAGAGTTTGATGGAAACGTTCCAGTGCTCCTTGACTTTGCGCGTGATAGGCGCTAGAGAAATTGTGTTTAATATGGAGTTGTTGAAGAACCTGACTAAACAGATTAGAGGTGAAATTAGATCCTTGATCACTCTGAATGACCTTAGGGATTCCAAACAATGAGAGAAACTGAGTCAAAGCTTTTAACACAGATTTAGTTGTGATAGATCGTAGAGGATAGGCAGCAGGAAACCTAGTGGTCTGACACATCACAGTGAACAGGTAACTGCTACCCTTTTTAGAACAAGGCAGGGGACCCACACAGTCAATAATCAGATACTCAAAAGGTTGGCTGAGTACAGGAATAGGAAACAATGGTACCGGTTTAATAGCTTGATTAGGCTTACCAGTTAATTGACAGGTGTGACAAGTTTTTATAAAATCAGAAACATCCCTCTTTAATCTAGGCCAAAAGAAATGTCTTAAAATGCGATTGTAGGTTTTCCTCACCCCCATATGTCCAGCAACGTCGCTGTGGGAAGTTTCCAACACCAACTCACGAAGCTTAACTGGTACAACAACCTGACTAATTGCCTCCCCCAGAAAACAACTATCATGAGACACCCACTTTCTCATCAGGACATCCTCTTGGAGAAAATAGCCATGGGCGACATCTCCCAACTGTTCTACAGGCACAATTTGGTCACGCAACTCTTCTAACGTGGGGTCATCCCGTTGCGCATTAATTAGATCTGAGCGGGTTACAGATAACGGAATAACAGGGAAAACAGTCGCATACTTCTTTGTATTATTATCATTAGTCGGTGACCAATTCGCCACGGCTCATAGAACGTGTCACTGCACACGCAGAGAACACCTCTGGGAAGCTCTGTACACTCTCATCAGGAATCCCAACAAATGACGGCTTAGTGGAAACCACTAGAGATGGAAACACGGCAGGCCATACACGCTCACCAGCCAAGTTATTCCCAAGGATAACGTCGATACCCTCAATAGGCAACGAAGGCCGCACCCCCACAACAGGCCGCACCCCCACAACAACTTCACCTTTCACCAGTCCACAATCCAACATCAGTTTATGCAATGGAACTGACAGAGTGTTCAAACCTATTCCCCTAATTAGAACACTATTCCCCGAATCAGTCTTAGCAGAAAAGGGTAACACAGATTCCAACACAAATGATTCAGAGGCACCTGTGTCTCTCAGGATCTTCACTGGCACTAGGTCTTTACTTCCTAACATAGACACAACCTTCCGTAATGAAAGGTAAATAGTCTGGATCAATATGGACTTTCACATTCTCCTGGGCCTGAGGAAATGAGTCAGGAGTGAACTGATGTGGAACAGGTGCAGCTAACGCGGTAGGCTTGGATTTAGCGTAAGCACCCTTTGACCTGAGAAGTGGACATTCGTTTTTCCAATGACCTGAACCTTGACAGTAGTGACACTCCTGCCCAAAGTCAGCTTTACCATGGGAGTCAGGCTCAACCCTAGTTGAATAGAACTCTGCCCGTGAACCAAGGTATCTCGGTGAGCGAAGCCCAAATCTATCCGAACGCCCCCACTCTTTCCGAATACGGGGCTCTGCAAAGACACTTTTGTGAGTCAACACATACTCGTCCGCCAAAACCGCAGCTTCAGCGACATTCTTTACTTTCTGTTCGTTAATATACGTGGCAATACGATCAGGAATTGTGTCCTTAAATTGTTCTAACATAATCAGATCACACAGCCCTTGGAAAGTCACAACTGCAGAGGCGGAACACCAGCGATTAAACTGTAAAGATAATTGTCGCGCAAATTCAACATGAGATTGCTTATCATCCCTTTTTAATGTTCTAAATCGTTGGCGGTAAGCCTCAGGGACCAATTCATAAATCTGTAACACAGCTGTTTTAACTTTATCATAATTGGCACTGTCGTGTACACTAAGAGCTGAATATGCTTCCTGCGCTTTACCAGTCAGCACACACTGCAACATTAAAGTGCGGTCAGAATCAGGCCAACTCCTAGCGTCAGCAACACGCTCAAACAACGAAAATAATGTCTCGGGATCCCTTTCATTAAACTGAGGCAATAACCGTAAGTTCCCAACAATATCAAATGTCTCTGGGGCACGACCAAAAGAGGAACTACCCCTAGGTAAATCTGGATCACCTTCCCAAAACAAACTCTCCCCTGAGATCTTTCCTTCCCTAACCAACTCTATACGTTCTTGTTGCAACTTGATTTTAGCAAGCTCCATATCTTGTTTAAATGCCAATTCCTTTTCATACTTTACACGATCATGCTCTAGCTTCTCACGATCACTTTGCCGTTCATGCTCTCTCTTTTCACGATCATGCTCCAGCTGTAACAAAAGCAGTTCTTTCTGCTGTTCAAAAAGAAGGCTACTTGGACTAACCGATGGAATGGCCATTGTAACGTTATGGGGAGACGACAAACTCTCAGCAGAGGCTGGCCCAGTGGTAACTTCAAGAATACCACTCTCCATCAGATTGGCCTTCAATATCAACCTAATAGAATTCTTTAGACGTTTATCACTAATCTCAACGTTGTAGTGTTCAGCGACCTTCAACAGCTGTTCTTTAGTACCTAAATCTAACAATTTCTCCGATGGAAAGCGAATGAATTAATATATATATATATATATATATATATAAGATGCCAGAGTTACAAAAAAAAAAAAAAAATCTCGCTCTTCCCCTCTGCTGAGCACACCAGACCACAACCCGAGAATTGACAATCACCCTGAGCACCACAGAAGAGAGATGAGATACGGAGCTTCCCCAAAACCTACAATAACTCAACCCTAGTCTTCGTGCAGATTTGCAGTGGGAATTTACGCACTGTAGCCCGCTGGCAAGGAAAAACTCCCCAGCATGCTGGTAAATTCCACCAAGCCACAGATGTGCCCCCGAGACAACTGCTCAGTCCACAGACACCACACAAAAATAACAAACATTAACCATGCCCAACATATTCCAAAAAAAATGAAACATGTCGCTAAGCCTATCAGGGGAAAAAGGCTATAGCTCCAGGTAGCAAGTTCCACTACCCTACCCAAATCTCCCACTGAGGTACACAGCCGATTACTCACCTCAGACTGATGTCCCAACAGAAAGTAGAACAAACGTTTCCAGGCTAGGCAGGGCCTGGAAACTAACCATTACACTCTCTCCAACGCAGCACACAACCCAAACAACAAAGGCAACCAATACTGGGCCTATTAAACTCAAACACAATATGCAAACAAACACGTACTTCCACGGTCTCCCAAACCAATAGTTCAAATATCCAGGATGAGCCCCCACTTGTCACGAACCGGCTCAAAGCCCGTAACAAAGGGAGACAACGTGGAGATAAGGAGTAACAAAATATATATTTATTAACTAAAGTAACTAAGGAAAATATACAATGATGTGTGTAATCAGTAATCAGTAGCGTAAGTGAGTGCTTTGCATGCATGAATGTGATAATGCAGGGTGTTGAACGGTGCCAAAGCAAACAAACAAAAGGCCACCAAGAACCACAACACAAATGTCTGCATGGAGAGAGTCTCCCCCATGAATGGGGAAGGGGTGTATTTATCCTGGGAAACACCTGGGCCCAGGTGTTTCCCATGTAGCTGACGACCCTCTCAACTCCGCCCACCGGCATCCTAATAAGGAAACAAGAACAAAGACAAAATACGGCAGACAGAGTGGGAGGGTCGTCACACAAAGCAGCTCCTCATGCCTCCCAATGGTGGCTCCCTGCAGGGAGACAGCGTGACGGAGCTGGTCCAAGTCTGCTGGGTCTGTCATGGCCAGTTTGTACTATAAGGGCACAAGTCGAGACCCAAATCCAGACACAGGAGGCAGATGGTTGAGCTCTGATATTTATTACGACACAAGGGGTAGACAAGGCAGGTTGGGGACAAGCGAAAGTTCATAAACCAGGTCAGAGTCCAAACAGTATCAGGCGATAGGCAGGCTCGAGGTCAGAACAGGCAGAGTGGTCAGGCAGGCGGGGTCGGCGTCAGGACAGGCAAGGGTCACAACCAGGGGGACTGGGGGAAAAAATAGAGACAGGAAAAAATAAGCTTGGACAAATGCTGGTTGACTTGGCAAAACAAGACAAACTGGCACAGAGAGACAGGAAACACAGGGATAAATACACAGGGGATAATGAGTAACACCTGGAGAGGGTGGAGACAAGCACAAGGACAGGTGAAACAGATCAGGGCATGACAGATGGTCACTCTGACAGAGCTCCAGAGTTCCTCTGTGGAGATTAGAGAACCTTCCAGAAGGACAACCATCTCTGCAGCACTCCACCAGTCAGGCCTTTATGGTAGAGTGGCCAGACAGAAGCCACTCCTCAGTAACAGGCACATGACAGTCTGCCTGGAATTAGCCAAAAGGCACCTAAAGGACTCTCAAACCATGAGAAACAAGATTCTCTGGTCTGATGAAAACAAGATTGAACTCTTTGGCCTGAATGCCAAGTGTCACATCTGGAGGAAACCTGGCACCATCCCTACAGTGAAGCATGGTGGCAGCAGCATCATGCTGTGGGGATGTTTTTCAGCGGCAGGAACTGGGATACTAATCAGAATCGAGGGAGAGATGAACGGAGCAAAGTACAGAGAGATTCTTGATGAAAACCTGCTGCAGAGTGCTCAGGACCTCAGACTGGCGCAAAGGTTCATGTTCCATCAGGACATCGACCCTAAGCACACAGCCAAGTCAACGCAGGAGTGGCTTTGGGACAAGTCTCTGAATGTCCTTGAGTGGCCTAGCCAGAGCCCGGACTTGAACCTGATTGAACATCTCTGAAGAGACCTGGAAATAGCTGTGCAGCAATGTTCCACATCCAACCTGTCAGAGCTTGAGAGGATCTGCAGGGAATAATGGGGAAAAACTCCCCAAATACAGGTGTGCCAAGCTTAAGCTTGTAGCGTCATACCCAAGAACCTGAGTACAAAGTATTAAGTAAAGGGTCAGAATACTTATGTAACTGTGATATTTAACTTTTTTGTTTTTCAAAACATTTCTAAAAACCTGTTTTTGATTTCTCATTGTGGGGTATTGTATGTAAATTGGTGAGGGAAAAAACATTTAATCAATTTTAGAATAAGGCTGTAATGTAACAAAATGTGGAAAAGGTCAAGGGGTCTGAATACTTAACGAATGCACTGTATATACTGTATTCTAGTCAAGGCTCATCCTATTACACTATACTTTGAAGAATCTCAAATATAAAATATACAGTGCCTTGCGAAAGTATTCGGCCCCCTTGAACTTTGCGACCTTTTGCCACATTTCAGGCTTCAAACATAAAGATATAAAACTGTATTTTTTTGTGAAGAATCAACAACAAGTGGGACACAATCATGAAGTGGAACGACATTTATTGGATATTTCAAACTTTTTTAACAAATCAAAACTGAAAAATTGGGCGTGCAAAATTATTCAGCCCCCTTAAGTTAATACTTTGTAGCGCCACCTTTTGCTGCGATTACAGCTGTAAGTCGCTTGGGGTATGTCTCTATCAGTTTTGCACATCGAGAGACTGACATTTTTTTCCCCATTGCTCCTTGCAAAACAGCTCGAGCTCAGTGAGGTTGGATGGAGAGCATTTGTGAACAGCAGTTTTCAGTTCTTTCCACAGATTCTCGATTGGATTCAGGTCTGGACTTTGACTTGGCCATTCTAACACCTGGATATGTTTATTTTTGAACCATTCCATTGTAGATTTTGCTTTATGTTTTGGATCATTGTCTTGTTGGAAGACAAATCTCCGTCCCAGTCTCAGGTCTTTTGCAGACTCCATCAGGTTTTCTTTCAGAATGGTCCTGTATTTGGCTCCATCCATCTTCCCATCAATTTTAACCATCTTCCCTGTCCCTGCTGAAGAAAAGCAGGCCCAAACCATGATGCTGCCACCACCATGTTTGACAGTGGGGATGGTGTGTTCAGGGTGATGAGCTGTGTTGCTTTTACGCCAAACATAACGTTTTGCATTGTTGCCAAAAGTTCAATTTTGGTTTCATCTGACCAGAGCACCTTCTTCCACATGTTTGGTGTGTCTCCCAGGTGGCTTGTGGCAAACTTTAAACAACACTTTTTATGGATATCTTTAAGAAATGGCTTTCTTCTTGCCACTCTTCCATAAAGGCCAGATTTGTGCAATATACGACTGATTGTTGTCTTATGGACAGAGTCTCCCACCTCAGCTGTAGATCTCTGCAGTTCATCCAGAGTGATCATGGGCCTCTTGGCTGCATCTCTGATCAGTCTTCTCCTTGTATGAGCTGAAAGTTTAGAGGGTCGGCCAGGTCTTGGTAGATTTGCAGTGGTCTGATACTCCTTCCATTTCAATATTATCGCTTGCACAGTGCTCCTTGGGATGTTTAAAGCTTGGGAAATCTTTTTGTATCCAAATCCGGCTTTAAACTTCTTCACAACAGTATCTCGGACCTGCCTGGTGTGTTCCTTGTTCTTCATGATGCTCTCTGCGCTTTTAACGGACCTCTGAGACTATCACAGTGCAGGTGCATTTATACGGAGACTTGATTACACACAGGTGGATTGTATTTATCATCATTAGTCATTTAGGTCAACATTGGATCATTCAGAGATCCTCACTGAACTTCTGGAGAGAGTTTGCTGCACTGAAAGTAAAGGGGCTGAATAATTTTGCACGCCCAATTTTTCAGTTTTTGATTTGTTAAAAAAGTTTGAAATATCCAATAAATGTCGTTCCACTTCATGATTGTGTCCCACTTGTTGTTGATTCTTCACAAAAAAATACAGTTTTATATCTTTATGTTTGAAGCCTGAAATGTGGCAAAAGGTCGCAAAGTTCAAGGGGGCCGAATACTTTCGCAAGGCACTGTATTTTTGATTTGTTTAACACTTTTTTTATTACCACTCTATGGAAAGATGAGACTCTCGTGAACATGATTATTATATTGCCCACACGAACATCATTGGACTCTGAAGTTGATACTGCCAATCTGCCAACTTCTGTCTGTAGTGTCGGAACCATTTGGGATAAACACTAATAATAACTCTGGAAAAGTGAGACTCTCACGAACACGTACATGTTGGTTGTTTTGCTCCAGGGTGCCCACAAGCCTCGTCTGAAGGTGGCCCGGTACCAGTTAAAAACATTTTTAAGCATACACTGAGTGTAGGAACACCTGCTATTTCCATGACATAGAACGACCATGTGAATCCAGGTGAAAGCTATGATCCCGTATTGTTGCCACTTCAATCGGTGTAAATGAAGGGGAGGAGGGAGACAGGTTAAAGGATGTTTAAGCCTTGAGAATATTGAGACATGGATTGTGTATGTGTGGCATTCAGAGGGTGAATGGGCAAGACAAAATAAGTGCCTTTGAACGGGGTATGGTAGTAGGTTCCAGGCACACTGGTTTGAGTGTCTCAAGAACTGCAACCCAGCTGGGTTTTTCCACGTTCAACAGTTTCTCATGTATATCTAGAAAGGTATACCACCCAAAAGACATCCAGCCAACTTAACACAACTGTGGGAAAAACATGGCATGACAGGCCTGATGGAAACAACTTTTTTTCGGTTAACGTTCCATACGACAAAATAAAATATGCTAGACAATGTGGGATCTTTTGTGTCGGTACAATTAATTATGCGAGAAATCTGGGGCAATAACCATCATATCGAAGTAAACTTGGGAGTCACGCAATGGCATGTTGTGTGGTCCGCCCACTACGACTCGTCGGGTAAGCATTCAGTTTATTAAACTACATATTAAATAAATTATAATGAACTTCACAGGGTGGTGACAGTGCAAGGTGATGAGCATGATGCGCCTTTCCAATAAATATCGAGGGTCTTCTTCTGGTGACATGATAACACATCTCTGGTGTGAAAATTCACATATTGTTTTTATACGGATTTTAAAGTATTCGCCATGAAAACATTTCGCCAATTATTGGATGGAAACGTAGCTTGTCATAAGCACCATAAAAGTTGTCTCTTTGAAAGCTACTGTAGTAATCATCCTCTCCAAGAGAGTCGCTCTTGAGCTGCACAGTGGAGACTGGTTCACCCTCCCCCATGGCAGTTAGAAGTTTCGAAGTTTTTAACTTGCCAAAATGGCACTGGCAGACAGCGGTTACGAGTCAGTGATCTGTGTAAAGCCAGAGGTTCACGTGTACAAGATCCCACCCCGCGCCACTAACCGTGGATATCGGTGAGTTTTTTTTTTCTTTGTTAATAAACTTTCTTCTAGCGAACTACTCAAATGTCAACATGAAGAAGTGGAGAGGATCCATCAAGGTTGTTGCTAGCTAACGTTAGCTTGACATTATTCAGTTATTGAATGCATAACATGGCGAGAAGATGATTACTTTGGGGATAACGTTTTAATGAATTTAGCAAGTTAACTTTCAGTATCTGTTATAATGTGGCACTGTTAGGATCTCTAGCTGCTAGCGCTAGCCAGGTTAGTTACTACTAATGAGCTAGCTAGGTAAGATATAACAGTTCAAATAGGCATGTCAGCATTATTTTCAAGCGGTGTGCAATGCTAAACACATCTGCTATGTCAAATTATTTTACAGGAAACGTTAGCAGGAAGCACGGTACATTCTACGGTGGCTCAAACGTTCAGTCAGTCATGGTACAGTTATGTCACAGAACAATAAGAGAGATGTTTCACCGGATGTATAAATGTGAATCATCCGTTTGGCGTTTCCACTCAATACATGGTAGTGAACTACTAAATGGTAGTGAGAGGAAGCCCAGTGACCGGCAATGGGAGAAGATGAAAATAGATGGAATATATGTCCGACATTCGGTACATTTTCTCATCGATTAAATATGAGTTCAATACAGTTTTCTATTCCCAAAACTAGAACCAGTTACGAACAGAGTGGGCTAAGGTTTGTAGACTTTCCCTAAATTATTGCGCACTATACATTGTAGGCGTTCCCTAACGGAAATATGCAAATGTCCTGCTAGAACGCGCCGATAGGATCTCGCTAGCTCGTGCTTTGCTCTGCCCACTATTACTCATTTGTTCCCGTTTGACACGGTTTATTTAAACAATTATTTGGTTATGTACTGTAGCTAGCTAACATTACAGAGGAAAAGTGTATCTAGTGAAAATCGATCCTGGTTCTTATGTAAAGATATGTAGCTAATACAATTTTATAGCTAGATCCAGGCTGCGTCACATCCGGTCGTGATTGGTAGTCCCATAGGCCCAGCGTTGTCTGGGTTTGGCCGTGGTAGGCAGTCATTGTAAATAAGAATTTGTTCTTAACTGACTTGCCTAGTTAAATAAAGGTTAATAAAAATATATGTTATATTATCTAGAGAATACACAACCAAAATGCTAATAATTAAAGTAGTCTGGTGGGGTGGGGGGTTATTTCTAATAAGAAAAACAAGGATATATCTGCACTTATGTCAATAATTGTAAATTGTATGCTCTTATATATCAAATAAAAAATAATGCTTCTTTGGGCAACCAAAAAATATACAAATACTCCTGATTTGCTGGGTGAGAGTGTGATGTTATTTATGTAGCATAAGACTCATTCTGTTGCATAGTTTGAGATTGCACTAATTATTGCATTACACAGTTTGATTATGGGTTTTTGTGTAGTAGGCCCAATAGCCCAGTAACATAGCCGAGTCATGACATGCAGGTATGGTGCTTCTCTTTGTTTTTCAGAGCAGCTGACTGGAAGCTGGATGAGCCAGCATGGACCGGCAGGATGAAAATAATATCCATAGGAAAGCTTGCCTATATCAAGCTAGAGGACAAAAACTCAGGTTAACTACTAGATGTCCGACTGTCATGGCTACATCTGCCAGTACTGCTGTTGCGCTCATGTCTTGTACTGGCTGTCACCTTGTCTGCTTCTGATGCATACCATCATATCCAACTTTGAGGCAAACTGAATTCTGTATTTCTTAGGAGAGTTGTTTGCCCAAGCCCCAGTGGAGCAGTATCCTGGATGTGTGGTGGAGGCAGTCACAGATTCCAGCAGATATTTTGTGGTGCGGATAGAGGATGGCAGTGGTAAGGTGCCTTCACACCAGAAAGACAGCAGCAGAAATACATCACCATGCAAACTGATATGCTATGCTGAAAATATATTTTAGCGGAAAACAGTACAGTCTGGTATGGAAGGTTAATTGCAGATTAGTCATTTAAATACAGTATGCTTGTACATCTGTCTTCTCATGCACTTCTGTTTTATATAGGACGACATGCATTTATCGGCCTGGGGTTTGCTGATCGTGGCGACTCCTTTGACTTCAATGTGGCTCTTCAAGACCACTTTAAGTGAGTCAACCTCTCATACCTGTCCTCTCTTTGGTCTGGTATCAATGTCCATTTTCAATATAGATCTTCACATTGGAGCATGAAGTAAAATCAAACATATCTCTGTGTCCTTTTCTACAGGTGGGTAAAACAGGAAGGTGAGCTGGCAAAAGAGGAAGCGTCTCAGAGCACAGCACCCAAACTGGACCTAGGCTTTAAAGAGGGCCAGACGATCAAGATCAGCATTGGGGTGAGCATTTGAGGTTACAGAAATAGATGGGAAACATGTTGAAATGAGAGGAGAAACAAAATGAGATGTGAAGAAAAAGTGAGGAAGACATTTAAAATGTAATCATTTTTCTTTGTCTTAGAACATAAAGAAGAAGGATCCAGGTGCTAAGTCTCGGCCCATGGGTAGTGGCCTTCTCCTTCCTCCACCAATGGCTAAGGGTGCAGTCCTTGTATCCCCTCCTGGAGGCCAGCAATCACCTCCACCTACACACTCCAACACAGGTGACCTCTTTAGGCTATAGAGCTCAATGATCAAAATGTCCCATTTATCACTGCCCTTTCACAGCTTAACATGGATAACCTCCCTACATTCTAAATAATCTCTTTGTTTTTACCCCACCAGCTTCTCTTTTAGATTTTGGAGGCCGGGTCCCTGTCGCCCAGTCTACTGCAGACCTGTGGGGAGACTTCACAGCGGCTGGCGCCAGGTCAGTCTTAGAAGAGCTAATGGTTTAGACCAAAGAAGTTGGCAGGCCTTCAGAATGGTGTTGTGGCAAGGGAAACTGACTGGGAATCACAGGGTTAATAGCTCAAATCCCTGATGGGTTCAAGTCTCTCATCCCCTTGAGTGAAGCTTTTAAACAGTTTGGTGATTATGGCGGTGTCCATATTAGCATTTTATTGTCATCCATCCATGTTGACATTCTCACATTTGTCATTATCCTCATCATCCTCATCATCCTCTGCATCTCCCCTTCTCCACAGCTCCAGTCAAGACACTGCTAAAGGATGGGTGCAGTTTTAGCTGTGAGATGGACCACATACACACACTCTCTCACACACTCAGGCTCCTTACATTCCCTGGACAGAATGATTGTGGCAACAGAAATGAGAGGTGGGGGAGCTCTGTGTACTTGACAGGTTGCTTGACACATGATGCTGTACGTTACCTACACATTTTGCATACCAGATGTATAGATTCAAACTATCAAGTCAATGATTGACCAGCACATCCTTTTTAGACACAAAAGACAACATTACTCTTTTTGAGATATTTTAACTATGCAGTCAGAAGTGACATTTCATTTTGTTGTTGAAGTATTGATACCTATTTTGCTGTCACTTTGACCAGGTGAAAAGTATGTGCATTCCATGTTAATAACACCTTAAGGTGGCGGTCCGCTCATTATCTTTATATGTCCATTCCTCAAAATGTCTCTCCTTTTTTACACAAATATTGATGTCAACATCTCGCTGTCAACCTTTCCCCTTATCTCTGACCCTTCACCTCATACTACTAACTCCTGCCAGCATCATTCATCATCTCATGGAGTCATCCAACGTTTTGTGTAAAGTTGAGTATTTGTATGCCTTACTTTTTTATTTCTGTTGGAGAGGGTGAGGATTTGTCGTCTTTTTTATGTTCAAGTATAACTTGTGTCCCTCACTTTTTTATTTGAGAGAATATGAAGGACAGGTGTGTCTTTTCACAAGGTTGGGAGTTGATTCTGCTTCAATGTTGCTCCACACCCTCCTTTAAACTGGCCCCTTAGATAACGTATATTATCTGTTCCTATCAGTCTGATATCTGATATCTTGGGCCTGTTAGTATAGCAGCCAGATCAAACCAATGTCTAGTTTGGATTTTGGGAAATATGAGGAGGTAGGTCAGAGAAAGTCAACATTGACAGTGTTTTTAGAAGTTAACCAGATAAGTAGAATTCTGGTGTGTGTGATGCGTTTAGTCTTTTCTGTTATTTGTTTACATATCATAAATCTTTAGCAACCTTTCCTGTCCTTTTTGTTGAGTTTCTCTGTTTGTCATCCTTTATTTTACCCTAGGAGTGCCTTTTCAGCGAAATGGGGGGAGTTGAGGTTTTGGCTTTAATTTGCGACAAATATTTGCTCCAAGTGACTTACGCAAATCAAAATCACCTGTATAAAATGTAAAGCAAAATGTTTACTGTAAATAAACCATTTGTCGTTCAGTTCTTCCTTTTATGTTTGCATTGTCAGGTTTATTCCCACGATACAGGCAATGCAGCAGTGGTAAGCTTGTTTAACACATAGTTAGTTTGACTTTAGACGTGGTCTCCATGACTGGTGTTTGTCTGACGTATGACATACACAAGCCTCCAACTGTTTTGCTTCAGTGAACAAGAGAGGGAGCTGTGCCAGTGTGTCATCTGACACCAGAATTCAGAATTATGATTGTCTTATTACGGTGTCAAGACTGCCTGGACTAAAACGTGTCTGTCACAGTGGTTACTTTGGAGAAGGTGCAAGGGAGAGTAGAGTGAGTATTGTTTTTGTTTTTCAGTGTCATTTTATTTCTCGTTATGATATATTGCAACAAACACCGTTCAAAAGTTTGGGGTCACTTAGTTCATGAAAGAAAAGCCCCCACCAAAAAGTAAATTAAAATAACACATGAATCAGAAATACAGTGTAGACATTGATAATGTTGTAAATGACTATTGTAGCTGGAAATGGCAGATTTTTAATGGAATAGCTACATAAGTGTAGCCCATTATCAGCAACCATCACTTCTCACTAATCTCGCAGCAGTTGGCCAGTCTGTTTTCAGGACATCTCACACCTACTCTGTTACGGAGTCAGTTGAGTTTGGCTCTTAACATCCATTCCTTTTGGGGATTGTGTGTGGAATTTCCCCAAATATATTCTGATATCCATACAATGTTATTACTTAATTCACATATTGCCATGACAACAGGACTACTTTATAATTATACCTCATACAGTATAAACGGGGTGTTATACAGATGATCTGATCTGTAAGACATATCTGTATTTCCACTTCTGTCTAGACAGGGAGAAGATCATCCATGCTACTGCAATAAATGCAATGCTTGCTTGGCTTCGGTTGATGCCCGTTCCACCTGTATGATGTGCCTAGGCTTACAGCATGGGGCGGCAGCGTAGCCTAGGGGTTAGATCATTGGACTAGTAACCGAAAGGTTGCAAGTTCAAATCCCTGAGCTGACAAGGTACAAAATCTGTCGTTCTGCCCCTGAACAGGCTGTTAACTCACTGTTCCTAGGCCGTCATTGAAAATAAGAATTTGTTCTTAACTGACTTGCCTAGCTAAATAAAGGTCAAATAAAAAAATGCCATTCCTTCTGTGGATTCCCCCTTCAGCAGCATTTATTGTGCTACTTTTGGCACATGATGGAGACAAACTCTAGAGGCGCTGGGAGCGCAGCGGGCCTGCCCTCCAAGAAAGACGGGACCTACTCTGGATGAGTTGGAGGCCCAGGCAGCCTCTCTGTCTTAGCAGCTTCCGAAAGGCTCAGCTGAAGACTTAAGACAGGATCTTGATGCTATCTCCATCCTTGCTGGTAATGACCTAAACGAAGACACCTCTGAGGCCCGTTCTGGATCAGCAAACTATGGCTCAGAGAGAGCTGAGAGTGAAGCGCCTTGTTCATCAGCTGATATGCAGGAGCTCCTCAATAGGGTTCTGAATGCTCCGAATGTTAAACCAGACCCTAACAGCATTCTGGGCAGAGTGAACATTCCTCAGTGCCCCAAGTTCTCCAATGAACTGTGTCAAACTTGGGCTAAGGTGAACTCAAGGTTCCATCTCTCAAGCCAGTGCAAGCCTTTGACCTTCATGGCTTCCCCCGAGGGGTTGGGACTTCCTTTGTCATTGGGTGCTCTAGCTGTCCTGGAGGGCAGGCAGTGTGTCCCAGGTGATGCGTTGGGCAGACCGTACCACCCTCTGGAGAGCCCTGCGGTTGCGGGCGGTGCAGTTGCCGCACCAGGCGTTGATACAGCCCTTAATTGTAAAAGTTGCTCTTATTTGTAAAAGTTCCTGAGGGTTTTAGGGGCCAAGACGAATTTCTTCAGCCTCCTGAGCTTGAAGAGGCTGTGTTGCGCTGCCTTCTCCACACTCTGTGTGGCCGGAGGAACACTGAGTAACTTGAAGCTTTCCACCTTCTCCACTGCGGTCCTGTCGATGTGGATAGGGAGGTGCTCCCTCTGCTGTTTCCTGAAGTCCACGATCAGCTCCTTTGTTTTGTTGTCTTTGAGGGAGATTACTATTTTCCTGGCACCACTCCACCAGGGCCCTCACCTCCTCCCTGTAGGCTGCCTCATCATTGTTGGTATTCAGGCCTACTACTGTTGTGTCGTCAGCAAACTTGATGATTGAGTTGGATGCCACTCAGTAATGGTTGAACAGGGAGTACCGGAGGGGGCTGAGCATGCACTCTGGCGGGGCCCCTGTGTTGAGGATCAGTAAAGTAGAGGTGTTGTTTCCTACCTTCACCACCTGGGGGCGGCCTGTCAGGAAGTCCAGGACCCAGTTGCACAAGGTGGGGTTCAGACCCAGGGCCCTGAGCTTAATGATGAGCTTGGAGGGTACTATGGTGTTGAATGCTGAGCTATAGTCAATGAACAGCATTCTGACATCGGTATTCCTCTTGCACAGATGGGATAGGGCAGTGTGCAGTGTGATTGCATCGTTTGTGGATCTATTGGGGCGGTAAGACAATTTAAGTGGGTTTAGGGTGTCAGGTAAGGTAGAGGTGATATGATCAGAGGCTACCTAGAACATATCCCAGTCCGGGTGATCTAAACAATCTTGAAGCATGGACTCTGATTGGTCAGACCAGCATTGAATAGACCTTAGCACGAGTACTTCCTGTTTGAGTTTCTGCATATAGGAATGGAGGAGCAAAATGGAGTCATGATATGATTTGCCGAAGGAGGGCAGGGGAGGGCCTTGTAGACATCTCGAAAAGGCGAGTAGCATTGGTCTAGTGTTTTTCCTAGGCGAGTACTACACTCAATGTGTTGATAGAACTTCGGTAGCGTTTACCTCATTTGCTTTGTTAAAATCCCCTGCTTCAATAAATGCGATCTCAGTATATGTGGTTTCCAGTTTGCATCAAGTCCAGTGTAGTTCCTTGAGGGCCGTTGTGGTATCGGAAAACCGATGAGTGGTCGAGGAGTGTGTCAATTCGTTAGTAGGCAAACGGAGGACGGTTCTCCTCTCCTTGATAGCCTACTTTTGGCGAGGAAGCTTAAGTGTATCCTACGGCGGAAGAGTTTTGATACCTGCCACAACCCCTTTATACAGATTTTCAGGGCTCTAGTTCAAATGGGGTGAGGGGCATGAGCTTTCAAAGGTTTGCATTTTCAATCACTTGTTATAGGCCAGAACATGATTATAATAATTTCTACATTGCTGTTGCCGACCCCTGTTCTAGGCCTCACCAACTCACAGGAATTTACTTTTTTTTTTCACTAAATCGTCAAAGGAAAATAATAATAATCAACTTCAACAAATACAATAGGGTTTCACTCAGCTTCGCTGTTTGAACCCCTAATTAGTCATTTATAAATCTAACATAGTTTATTTAACCTTATAGCGTACGTTTTTGTAATGCAAGGACTCTCTAGTTTGGATACCACTGGTACAGTTTTACAGAGACATTTCAGGGATACAGCAGAGAGTTTGGCTAAAACTGCCAAATGTATTACTCCTAATAGCCTACACATGCTTTACCAGCTAGTAGAACACTGACCCAGGTTAAACTGGTTTGACCTGTAATAGGCTATAGGCCTACCCCAGGTCCAGGTAGACCTAGCTGGTTAAAGTGCTTATTAGAACAGTAGCTCTACTGGTAATTGCTTAGTAATAAAGGACCACTTAACCTAATTGATTAACCTAATACTATGTTTCCAAGTTAATTTATTCACAAAGATTAACATTCGGATCATGCTCAATATAGTATCTAGTACCCTTGCCTCCATACAATGCAGCTGCAGCACTGCCGGGAAACCACAAGAGGGCCCTTAACCCCCCAAAAACGTCAGAGTAAGACATGAGAAATTGAATGATGTGTGATATTTAACATTGTCCAAATATACAATAGTTTTGCGGCAGAATATAATGGCTGAATATTTGATGCACATCTCCTTTCAAAATGAGAACATGCTGAAAGTTGTGGGCCTGTGGTTAAGGCTGGGCTTTGTGAATAGAGGGGTCTGGTATTGGCATTCTGAGTCCTTCTCTTTTGTGGGCATGTCTGTTACCATGGTATTTCAAGCATTGAAGTGATGTGGTAGGGAAGGTGTTCGAACTGGGCCACCAGATACTGTAAAGTGGATCAAATGGTTTGTTTTTTCCCTTCTTGTTGATTATGGTGGGTGTTTAATTATTGCAACATTATAAACACTGACTGACTTTTCGCATTCACAGAAGAATGGATCATGCATGTCCCTTAACGTACAATCGTCATCTTTATTCTGTGTAGCCTAACTCTTCTTTGGCACATATTCTATAATATGACTGAAAAAACTATATCATTGATAGGAATGATGAATGGACACAGACAGCCTTGTTAAAAAACTTCAGAGCTCATCGCGCAGGGTCTGTGAAATAAATTATATTATTGTGTGCCCTACAAATATCCTACATTGATTTAGTTGATATCATCAACATGTGCAGCTCATTTTTAATCCAATAATACTGTGTATTTTGTTTCATTGTAATTGAGTGTAACTATCTTATGAAGGACATGGCTATCTAATTAAACTGCAAGGGTGGCTAGGCGAAGAATAGGAATTGAAAGCTCTCCTCGTGGAGGGGGGGGGGGGGGGGAGTCTGCTAATCCCCTTGTCCTCAATCTTTCTCCGACAGTCCTGTACAGGATGGAGCAGGACGCACCTGTGGGACGTGGGAGAAATCCTGAGATTCCAACAAACTCACAACTTTCTGTACAGCAGACATATTTTTTGTTTTATAGTTGCTAGTGTGTCGTTCATTTAGATAGGCATTTAACCGCGTGCATCCGTTAATTTTGATCTAAATCGAACGGTTAATCCTATTTGAAAACGCTACCAGCGCACGGGACTGGAGCGGAACGTTAATTTTTCGTCTCTTTCTTGCTGTTTTTGGATTAAAATCAACCGTTTCTCAATGAGCGACACGGAAAATTACAGCTCGGGTTCCAAATTGGAATCTGTAATACAGGTCATGTCATGGCTCGTGCACGATTGCACTTCTATTTATCGTTGTTTTTAGCATGTATTGATATTCTTCTGTAAGTAATTTATTGTAAAGCTTTATAGAAATATCAATAGGCTACCCAATATGTTATAAGTATGTAGCCTCGTTGTAATTACAATATACTTCTTCACTGAGGATGCTGATGGTTTGACACTTCGACAGAGATGCCATGAAATCTGCTCTCTGTGTTATGAAAGTGTATGTATGCGTGCTCTGCAGAGTGTGAGGTCAGTGTTCTATTCTGAACACAGCTCTCTGGTAGACAGGAGTGACTGCTGAGAAGCCACCTGTCCTCGTGGCACTGTGATCTGCAGGGCCCTTAGTTTTAGTCTGTCTCTGAGGAGATTAACTATAACTATGTATTTGTCTCCCTGCCAGAGGGTGGAGGAGAGTGTGCTGTCTGAGGAGAAGAGGCTGACGGTCCGAGGTGCTTCCCCAGAAGACCCAACTACGTGTCTACCTGCACGGGTACGAGAGATTGTCACCAAGAACCTCAACGAGAGCTGTGAGTAGCCAACCATCGGATTACTCTACTTTGAATGCATCTGTGATATTTTAGTGTCCTGAATATTGAACAAAGCGCTGTGCTCTTCATTAACACGATTGGTTGTCTGGCACTCTCTCTCCCCAGCACCAGGTACCAGGTTCTCAGTGATGTCTGTCCAAGAGGAGAACCGGGTGCTGCAGGTAGAGCTGGGAAGGCTGGAAGACCTGCTGGCCCATAGCAAGGCGGACCGCGATGAGCTGGCTATCAAATACAGCGCAATCAGCGAGAGGGTAAGAGACAGAGAAGAGGAGGAAGAAGACCAGTAAGTAAAATATATAAAATTAGATTATCCAGGAAAAGATAACAGGATTGGATGTAAAGCACATAACAAAATGGAGGTTGAGAGAGAGAGAGAATTGAGGCATTTGGTGGGGATTAGTTAGTGAGTTCTCTTCTTAATTATTAGTTTGGACTGGTTGTATTACAACACTAACCTGGCTTCGAGGGTTTAAATGCTTGACCCACCATTGTGGTCTCAAATCTTTCCCGTAAAGGAATAGTAGGTTGAGTTGCCATACACCTGGCACTGTAAAGACCAAGCAGGCCACAGTCAAAGGGACATTTGACAGGCACATATAACAAATACCAATTTACACCATTCCCAATGTTCCTTTCATTATTTTCTTTGTCTGCTCTGGAGAATTTTGTCCGTCTCCTTGGTTACGGGGACAGGAATGAAGTGAAGTGGCATGTTGCTATGGCGTTTGTCACCCCTGGTGATTGTAAACAGGGCTTTAGTGGGGAACAGAGGGGGGTCAGGCTAGAGGGGGAGACTCATTAGTATGGCGTTAGAATTTAGCCTTACTAAATGCGGGTGAACATCAAAGATTATTAGCCAAAACACAAACAGGAAATATCTACCATGTTATCTTTAATCAGTTTTCTTCATGGTGACAATGATTTGGCTAGCCTGCAGTTAAAATGCATAAATAAAGGTTAAATAAAGGTTAAATTAAAATATTATATTTTTTTAAATGAGTGATTATATTTTTTTAAATGAGCTCCGTTCCGGCCATTATTATGAGCCAGTCTTCCCTTAGTCCCTGACCCTACATTACTCATCTCATATGTATATGTATATACTGTACTCTATATCATCTACTGCATCTTGTAATACATGTATCACTAGCCACTCTAACTATGCCACTTTGTTTACATAGCCTACATTACCCATCTCATATGTATATACTGTACTCGATACCATCTACTGCATCTTGCCTATGCCGTTCTGTACCATCACTCATTCATATCTTTATGTACATATTCTCTTGCGTTCATTGCACGCTGAGTCAGTGTATATGCAACAGTTTGGGCCGCATAATTTGCCAGAATTTTATGTAATTATGACATAACATTGAAGGTTGTGCAATCTAACAGGAATATTTAGACTAATGGATGCCACCCCTTAGATAAAATACGGAACGGTTCCGTATTTCACTGAAAGAATAAACGTCTTGTTTTCGAGATGATAGTTTCCGGATTCGACCAAATTAATGACCTAAGGCTCGTATTTCGGGGTGTTATTATGTTATAAGTAAGTCTAGGATTTGATAGAGCAGTCTGACTGAGCGATGGTAGACAGCAGCAGGCTCGTAAGCATTCATTCAAACAGCATTTTCGTGCAGTTTGGCCAGCAGCTCTTTGTTGTGCGTCAAGCATTGTGCTGTTTATGACTTCAAGCCTATCAACTCCTGAGATTAGGCTCATGTAACCGATGTGAAATGGCTAGCTAGTTAGCGGGGTGCGCGCTAATAGCGTTTCAAACGTCACTCGCTCTGAGACTTGGAGTAGTTGTTCCCTTTGCTCTGCATGGGTAACGCTGCTTTGAGGGTGGCTGTTGTCGTTGTGTTCCTGGTTCGAGCCCAGGTAGGGGCGAGTAGAGGGACGGAAGCTATACTGTTACACTGGCAATACTAAAGTGCCTATAAGAACATCCAATAGTCAAAGGTTAATGAAATACAAATGGTATAGAGATAAATAGTCCTATAATTCCTATAATAACTACAACCTAAAACTTCTTACCTGGGAATATTGAAGACTCATGTTAAAAGGAACCACCAGATTTCATATGTTCTCATGTCCTGAGCAAGGAACTTAAACGTTAGCTTTCTTACATGGCACATATTGCACTTTTACTTTCTTCTCTAACACTTTGTTTTTGCCTTATTTAAACCAAATTGAACATGTTTCATTATTTATTTGAAGCTAAATTGATTTTATTAATGTATTATATGAAGTTAAAATAGGTGTTCATTCAGTATTGTTGTAATTGTCATTATTACAAATACATGTAAAAAATAGTCTGATTAATCGGTATCGGCTTTTTTGGTCCTCCAGTAATCGGTATCAGCGTTGAAAAATCATAATCGGTCGACCTCTAATATTGACATCACTTTTACAATAGCCTATGAAGGCACGCAGCTTACTTTATCGCCCCTCCCTGCTCTCTTGCTATAACGTGTGTGTTGCTCTCTGTTACGAATCCCTTTGGCCCTGCAGTCTAGGGGGGATGGAAACGAGACCCGTAACATATCTCATACAAATCATAAGTGAAAAGGAACAGTGAGAACTAATAACAGACAACCTAATTCTACTGTCAAACACTTAAGGTTTATTGTTCAAACACACGGTAATGGGTGGTGGAGGTGGGGGGGGCTGAGCTGGACCCAAGGAAAGAATTATGGTAAAACATTTCAGCATATCTTATTTGACTTTCTAGGTCCGACCACATAGCATAGCTTGCAATCCCGAAGAAAAACAGTAAGCAACAGGGGTTACAGTGTGACTCCCCCTGTGCCACATCACCCCCTCAACCTCTCTGTTATGTGTTTTAATCTACGTAGCTAGAGCATGCGCTCTGCCTGGAGACGGGTGACGGGGAGCAGGATTCACCAGAGTCTCGCAGCCTGGCTCAGCAGAATGTGGACCTGCGCCGGCGTCTGGATGAGGAGCAAGCGGCCTACAAGCGTAAACTCACAGCCTACCAGGAGGGCCAGCAGAGACAGGCTCAGCTGGTGCAGAAGCTGCAGGCCAAGGTATCACACTATGATGCATTTGTTTCTGTTCACCTCCATTTCATTTGGAGGGTAAAGAGTGTTTTACTAGTTCATTTGTAAGTCTGTAATTGTCTGCCAACCTTGTTAACAGGTTGAGCCTAATGGCGTGTTTTTTGTGTGTTTTTTATTTACTTTATTTTTATTGAAGAACACACAAATGAACACAAAACAGGTAATGGCTGTGTTTTTTTAATGGTTTTAATTTGGGAAGTGAGTTCATGAACCTCATAGATGTCTTCCTGTATGACATCACTGCCTTACATACTCTCCTACTAAAAATTAAACATTTTATGATGACAAATAGGAACTGACGCTGCTTATCTAATGTAATCTATATTATGTCACCAGTCAGAGAGCAGATCACCTCACTGTGTCCTCCCCTCCAGGTCCTGCAGTACAAGAAGAGGTGTGGAGATCTAGAGCAGACTCTAGTGGAGAAGTCCTCGGAGCTGGAGCAGCACAGACTGAGTGTTCGTACTGCTCTACACCACTATGGAGACATTCTGAAACAACTAACCATGCATTTAGTTACAGCATTGAGTTAATCTACAATTCACATCGGATGCGTAACTGTGATTCTTATTTCTCTTTAGGGTCGTTGTGATCTGTCCAGCAACAGTCACCGCGGAGAAGAGGTGGATCCATGCTGCGACTTGGAAAATGCTCTGATCCGGTTGGAGGAGGAGCAGCAAAGGTTAGTGATTGTAATCTGCCTGGGCCAATCAGTAATGAAACTAATGGCATACAGAATTCAATGCAATTGATGCAATGCCGTGTTATGCTCCACAGGAGCAGCAGTCTGTCTGCAGTGAACGCCATGCTGAGAGAGCAGTTGGAGCAGGCAGGACACGCCAATGAGGCACTCAGCCAGGACATACGCAGGCTCACTGCTGATTGGTCTAAATCCAGGGAGGAGCTGGAGCAGAGGGAGTCTGATTGGAGGAGGGAGGAGGAGGTGGGTATTAGAAATGGGTTTTTGCAGATGGCTGTTTTAATTTTTTATATAAGAAACACTTTTCTTATTTTCTGTCACATGCCATTTCACAATTTCTCTCTTAGTCTTTCCACAGTTATTTCAGCAGTGAGCACAGTCGTCTACTGTGCCTATGGCAACAGGTGGTGGGCTTCCTTAGGCAGGTGTCTGAGCTGAAGAGCGCTACAGAGAGGTCAGAACAACTAACTGCACAACAAACTGCACAAATGCACCTCATTTTATATTGTGAAGTTGCCACGACATTTGTGCTCTATGGAATTTTTATTCTTTCATATTTCGCCCTCGGCCCCTTTCCCCCCCTGCCAGAGACCTGTCTGACATGCGTAACGAGCTGGTACAGACCTCCCACTCTATCCAGTCATCCTGCTCCGGCCTGTCCTCCACGATGCGCAACCGGGAGGGAGGGGCGGCCCTGGCTCTGGAGCGGGAGGTGGCGCTGCGGGGGCAGCTGGAGCTGCAGCTCAGAGAACGGGTGGCCGAGATGATGAGCCTGCAGACCAGGACAGACGCAGAGAGGGCCGAGCTCAACGCCAGGTCAGGGACAGAGTTGAACACTCTGCTCAGTCATTGGCAGTGTCTCAAATGGCACCCTACATAGAACACTACTTTTGACCAGAGCCCTATGGGACTCTGACACTGTCTGTCTCTCTGTGTTTTCTGAGTGGCAGCCTGGTCTGTCCGGTGGCGGTAAATCAAGAGGGTGAAGTGTAATGTGCATCTTAGAGATTCAATGGTGCATGCGTGTGTGTGTGTGTGTGTGTGTGTGTGTGTGTGTGTGTGTGTGTGTGTGTGGTCAGACTGTCAGATGCAGTGCAAGAGTGGGAGAGGCTGAAGGGGCAGACTGAGGAGAGAGACAGAGACATGGCCTCTCTGACCAGGAGACTGGAGGTGAGATTGGCCTGTGTGACCCCAGCATAGAAACTCCCTGTAGCCATTAGCCATCATACCCCTCACTATGGTTCTATCCTCCTACAGGAGCAGAATGGCAACGATGAGACAGACATGCAAGTGATGAGAGCTCATACTGAAACACTGCTGGACACACTGAGAGACATCACACAGGTACAGCAGTCTCTCACTTATACACATGCACGCGCACACACACATACACACACACACACACAGCAAACTTTGACCAACCTCCACATTTAAACCCCTCCCTAGACTGTCCTGTCCGATGGGGACTCGTCATCAGAGGCAGACCAGGAGAACACCGGAGCTCCTCTATTGGCTCTGCTCCGTGGCTCCTCCCCTCACCGCTCCTCGTCATCACGGCGATCCATCTCTCCCAGACGCTACTCCTCGTTGGCACCCGTCCCAGAAGCCAGCCTGTCTGCCCTGCGCTCTGCTGTCAACAGCAGACATCTCCAGCTGCAGGTACCCTCTGCTGCAGCTGGACACATTAACACATCTTCTACTATCTAAGTGGTTTTACTGTAGTCATTCCCTGGGATTGGGAATTGAAGCTTCTTCTAGCCTGCTTTATTACAATGTTACATTGTCCAACTTACTTATTGTCCTATACAAACATTTCCTATAAAAGTTGTCTTGTCTCTTAATTCCTCTGTATCACTTTCAGCATCCAGTGTTCAGTGTCCCACTCTATCCTCTCTCTCTGGTCCACAGGAGGTCCGGGGGTGCCTGTCCTCTGCCCATTCATCATTGCAGACACTGCGCAGACAGCTCGCAGAGGCGGAGTCAGCCAAGCGAGAGGCAGAGCAGCGCAGTCGGACCCTGCAGGGAGAGAGGGATGGATTTCAGATAGAAAAAGACACCACGCAGAGAGAGAGAGAACGTCTGAAACAAGACAGAGACACACTGGCTAGGTACAACCAGGAGAGTCTGCAAGCAGACTTATAAAACAACTTGGGTGATGGGAAAACCCTTTAGCACCAGGAACTGTCTTCCCTCAGGGCACTGGTTAAAGAACAGGCCTTCGTGTGCATGGAGAGAGGAGTAGCTAATGCTACATATATTATAAGCACTAGCAGTTCAATTTATTTTGAGGAAGCGCACATCTATCCTTTCATACAGTTTTACAGAAATCTCTAATCACCATGTCCTGTTGTCCTCTGTGTCTGTGTGTCTGTCCTCTCAGCGAGAAGATGGCTGTGGAGAAGGCAGCCCAGACAGCTCTGATCAAGGCCCAGATCCTGCAAATGGACTGTGAAAAGCTGCAGCAGGCCGTGACGTCGGCCCAGAGAGAGCGGGATCACGAGAGAGAGGAGAAGGAGGCCGTACTGCAGGAGAGAGACCGAGCCAAGGCTGAGACCGAACGAGTGTGAGTGAGAGAAGAGATCAGCGAAACCAATTGTCATTGATAGGGTGTGTGAATGGAAAACAAACCCTGTGGGCATGTCTCTGTGTCTAACGCTGTCGCTGACCCCACAGTCAGAAGCAGTGGGAGCAGAGTGAGAGCCGGGCGTCTGTCCAGCGAGGGGAGCTGTCTGTAGTGAGAGAGACCCACCACCAGGCGGAGGTAGAGAAGCAGCTGCTGGAGGGGGAGAAGGCCCAGCTCACTGAGGCTCTGAACCGGGTAAGACACACAGACAGACACGGATGATATCACTCAAACTCTCTGGATCCTCTTGTTTGGATGTTATTATTTGTTCCTCCTTTGACTTCCACTCCTTGAAAGTTCATCCCTTAAAATGTCACCCATCCTCTCTCTGTCCTGTATGTTTTCTCCTCTCTACCACAGGCTGAGAGCAGTCATGCAGAGCTCTCTTTGCTGGTCAATAAGCTTCACTCTGAGAAGGCTGCCCTCCAAGACTCTCTGGCCAAGATGGGCAGCATGAACGAGGGCCTGGCCCAGGACAAGTCTGACCTCAACTCCATCATCTGCCAGGTAAGACACAGTGGGACCAACACCTTGATCAACATGTGACTAACACTTGTGGGTGAAGTCATATAGGACTGATGCAAGAGTAACCATCAAAACAAAGCATCTCTCTGGCCTATTCTATAGGATAGGTATCATGGTATGCCTTCCTGGACCTCTTCAATTTAGGCCTTCCTCACCCGTTCACACTCTCATACGTGTCCATGTTTCTCTCTCTGTCTGTCTCTCAGCTGGAGGAGGAGAAGGCCCATCTGCAGGCCCAGAAGCGTGAGGCGGAGCAGGAGAAGCTGACCATCAGAGATGAGCTGGTCCGAGTGGAGCAGGACAGACTAGAGCTGGACACCGCCCGCCTCGCCCTCCACCAATCACTGCAAGAGTCCGAGCTGAGCAGGGTGGTAATGGAGGCGGAGCTTCAGAGTCTCCGGGCAGATAGAGTGAAGCTGCAGGACAAAGTCACTCAGGTAAATGATGAGTCTCCACTCTGAATGGGAAAGTGGCATATGATAATGTGTCTTCTCAGCAAGAAAGAGCTTCAGTAATTAACAAAGCATGATCATCACTGAGTTCTTAAACCTCATTGTTCCATTGAATATGTCTGTAAATGTGTACAGTTTTACTGCATGTACCTGTGTATTTCTGCTGACAGTTGTGTGGCGAGGTGAGCTCTCTGGGGGCGGAGTTGGGCATGGCCCGGAGTGAGGAACAGAGGCAGGGCGTGGCCCTGGAGGAAATAGGGCGGGGCAGAGTGGAACTGGCTAGAGAGAGGGCGGGGCTGGTGGTCCAGCTGACTGCGTCAGAGAGAGAGAACACCAACCTGACTGAGGAGCTGGCCACATTCAGGTGAGATCTTTGTGTGTGCACGTGTGTGTGTGTGTGTGTTGAAGAATTGGTCCCTAATGTGTGTGTCGAGCCCCTGCAGGTCGGAGCGGGAGGCCCTGGAGACCAGCCTGTTTGAGGAGCAGCAGCAGCTGGTGCAGCTGGAGTCTGGCAGAGAGCAGCTGGAGACAGAGATCCAGAGCCTGCGTCTGCGCTGTGAGACAAACACTGGTGAGAAATGGAGAGAGAGAGAGAGGACAGGAGGAGGAACCAAATGAGTGAAAACAAGATGGTAGTGGCAGTGTGGCAGAGAGCGCATCAACAAGGAAGACGGAAGTATTGATGTGTTAGAATGAAATATTGAGGAGCATTGTTGAAGCCATAGAACATCAAAAGAACGAGGGGAAACCAGATCAAGTGTTAGTAAAAAGGAGTTGAGGAGATTGATGGAGAAATGATGCTATAGCCATTACATGACTGTCTGAACACCAGTGTGAAACTGCTCATCATGTCCCCTATTGTCCTGTGTAGCGGAGCTGAGGCGTGTGCGTGCTGATGGGGAGAATGCACTGGCACAGAGTGAGAGGGAGAGAGAGGCTCTGAGCCAGGCCCTGAGCAGCAACCAGCAGGAGTTCCAGCAGGCCCTACGCACCACCATCACTGACCACCAGGAGGAGGCAGAGAGACTGACCGCTGAGAAGGTGCGGGGGGATGGGGGTTCTCAAACTCTGTAGAATTCTTATTTACAGTGACGGCCTACAGTAGTGTTACTAAACTGTCTAGGTCTGCTTGGAGAGGTTTCTGCTCTAGCAGTAAGAGTATTGTATGGATGGTTTTACTTGTATCCAGTACTATTAGCATTATAGTTATTTTTCTTTATTTTGCCGAAGGTGTCTCAATGTGTGTCTTGATTCTACTCAGTTGTTTGTGTTCTTTATTTGGGCTTGTCAGGGCCTTACAATGAACATCAACAACGGAGTGTGTTTGTTCTCCAGGAGGCCCTGCGTCACAGTCTGGAGTCTGAACAGGAGGGGGCACTACGCCGAGTCAGACAGGAGGCCGAAGAGCAGCTCCTCAGAGCCGAGAGAGACCGGGAAGACCTGAGAGATGAAGTGAGGAGTCTGCAGCACGACAGAGACCAGAGTCTGCTACAGGCAGAGACAGAGAAACAACAGGTCAGTCACATCTGAGAGACCAGACAGACACCATGTAATAGAGATCAGACTTTGTAATGAAGTGCAGAGTAAATAGTGATAAGAGATAACTACCTTCATGAGGTTGTGATCCATATGCCCAGTTCTAGAGGCCCTTTCTATTGCCCTCTGTCAGATGCTGTCCCTGAAGGAAGCAGAGAAGGCTGTGCTGTCTGAGAGAGTGTCCATCCTGCTAGCAGAGCTGGGTACTGCAGCCCTGGAGCTGGACAGACTAGCCAGAGAGGCAGCTCATTACAAAGACCAGGAGAGGGTAATTCTAGACCGCTTTAGAACTCTGTGCCCGTTCTGTACTATCCTGAATTGTTCTAAATTACATTAAAAGGCTAAACATGTATGTGTCCAAACTCAAACGTCTCCCTGACTTTTGTCTATAGGCCTCAGTGGGAGCTCTGACCATTGAGTTACTGGAGCTTCGCTCTCAGCTGGAGGATGCTGACAGTGTTCATGATCGGGAGCTACACAGGCTGCAGGAGAACTGCACTGACCTACAGACACACACGGACATTGCACTCAAAGAGGTTAGGGACGGTTAGAGTCAGGGATGGAGCCGGTGACCATTTCTGGTTCAACATTTCTTCACCACTCTCCCTAACTTCCTCTTCCAGTTGGAGGGGTGCAGAGCTTCTCTCTCAGCCAGTGAGGAGAGCCGAGACCAGGTGAGGCGGGACATGATGGAGATGGAAAGGCGCCTCAACCAAACCCGGGACACTGGAGAGGGGTACAGAAGGGACGGGGTGGAGCTACGGCGCACCCTCGGTGATGTCACCAAGGAGAGAGACACTCTCAGCCTATCAAATGCCCAACTGAGAGAGACACTGAGAAGTGCAGATACTGAAAGAATCAGGTAGAGCTTGGCTGCACACCTCCCACATGCTCAGTTCTAGTGTCACTGTTGGGTCGTAAATCCTAAAGAAAGCATCTATACAAAAGTGTGTAATGTTTGACATTTTAGTTTGACCGAACTCTCACTGCAGTAGTTGCAGTACTAATATTGTGTGTGTGTCAGTGTGAAGCGTCAGTGTGAGGAGAAGGAGCAGCGGCTGGCTGTTCTGGAGGAGAGCCTGTCGTCTGCCCAGAGAGAGGTGGCTGAACTCCGCAGCTGTTTGAGAGAGGTCGAGAGGTCACGACTGGAGGCCCGGAGAGAGCTGCAGGAGATACGCAGACAGGTCCATCACACACACGGTCACATCTCTGAAATAATCTTTTTATAATTTTACATTTATCGGTTTACCTTAAATGCAGTGGAACACTCTAAATAACTTGACATTGAGTTTTTGCTATCCACGTGATCTTACCAGGAAAAACTCCAGACTTTGGCTTAGACACAGTCTATAACTTGTCCTCCATCCGATCACTCCATCAGGTGAAGGTGCTTGATGGAGAGAAGGAACAGAAAGGGAAGGAGGTGGCTGAGCTGCAGACACGTCTCTCCCTGGAGGAGCAGAGAGAGGAGGAGAGAGGGAGGGCGATGTTCTCTCTCAAACAGAAGCTGGTCGAGGCTGACACAGCCATGACCTCCATCAAGAAAGAGGTGAGGATGGTGGAAGACGTTGAGGAGGGTGTAGAGTGAGAGTTTAGGCTTGATTAAACATAAAACTTAATCAACCTCCCTCTACACATCCCTTTCTGCTGCACCTCTCTTTCAATCTCTATCCCTCCCTCTTTGCTCCCTCTCTTTCTCCTCCCTCCAGCTGTCCATCCTCCAGAGGCGTCTGACAGAGTCAGAGTCAGGCTGTCGGGGTTGTGAGAGGGAGCTGACGGCCCAGCTGCAGGAGGCCCGGGGCTGTGAGAAGAAGCTCCAAGATGAGGCCAGGAACCTGTCCCTGCGGGCCCAGACAGCCCAGGACTCCCTCACCCTGTCCAGCCTGCAGCTCAGCGAGGCCCAGGGCCGCCTGGCAGCCACCGAGGCAGAGCTGGCCCGGTCCGAGGCCGGACGCAGGGAGCTGGAGTTCCGCCTGGGCAGCCTGCAGTCGGCGCTGACCCGTACACTGGGCATTGGAGTGGGAGGCCGGAGCAGTGCCAGCTGGGGCAGGAGCCCCAGGGGGAGCTCCCCAGCAGCATCCCACAGCAGCATCACACGTCACCGTAGCCTCTCGCCCCTACGCTGCTCACTGTCACCCCCTAAAGGTGAGGGCGAACCCTTGCCAAACATCAGTGTGAAAGCAGGCTGTAATGTATTGTATTTACAGAGACAAACAAAGTCCTGTAGAATACTTGATGGGATTGCAGAT
The DNA here is from genome assembly GCF_045791955.1 of Oncorhynchus clarkii lewisi. Taxonomy (NCBI): domain Eukaryota; kingdom Metazoa; phylum Chordata; class Actinopteri; order Salmoniformes; family Salmonidae; genus Oncorhynchus; species Oncorhynchus clarkii. Next base: position 55,796,905 of record NC_092153.1, read on the forward strand.
ATACTTGAGGAATTACACTGATTGTCATTTTTTCTTCCAGATTTTGGAGGTTCGACCCCTGACAACACGTTGGGCTGCTCCAGGCAGATCTCCCCAGAACGGGGTGACACGCCCATGTCTCTGCCTGAGCTGGACCCTGAGACGCTGCGCTGCGGCCTCAGAGACTTCCTCCAGGAGCTCCGAGACTCTCGGAGAGACAGGGTACTGTAGACATGATTCATGTCAGTCCAGTATCATATAAACATATAGATTTGACATTTTATTTACCATTCCGTCAGACACATATATTAACATATATTAAGACTTTTTTTTTCGAACTAAGTGATTTCTCTGTGCTAAACAATTGTACAATAAATCTCTGAAATGTGAATTTATATGATAGAAATGGTCTGTCAGTGCATGACGGGGTTGTTGAACTGTGTTTCATGTTGTTTTCAGGACGAGGCTCGCTGCCAGTTGGGGGCGCTACAGAGTGTGCTGGAGGAGATGACGGGGGAGAGAGACTCCGCCCAGAACCACCTTTCTCAGCTACACAACACACTGCAGGAGTGCCAGGAGGGTGAGCCACACACATGCACACGGGCACACACACGAACCATAAGAGGGCCAAGAGAGTCATTTACACAGTGAAGTCATTCACAGCCATCCAATGACCCAGGAAGGGCTCACATTATGCACACATTGGCATATAGACCTTGTCTGTGAATGCTCCAGTGTTGTGACTGTCTGTGTGTTTCCGTCCAGGTAAGCGGGGTGTTGACGGGCGTCTGAGCTCCACCCAGGCCATGCTCCAGCAGCAGGAGGAGACGGTGAGGAGGGGAGAGAGGGAGAGGAGGGCCCTCACTGACAGAGTCAAGGTTCTGGAGAGAGCCCTGCAGACTGCAGAGACGGAGAGGAAACACACACAGGTACACATATTGCAGAGACTGAAACACACCTGAAGTAAACATACTCTCACATAAACACATACTTACTGTATGTGGAAGAACTTCTCTGACTAGGATTCTTGTGTCTGCTAACACAATGCTGCACACTGACCTGCCAACACTGTCGTATGGTGACCCTGCAGGGAGCAGAAAACTGCGGGTGTCTGTCATAACAACAGATGCCACAGAAACACTGAGTAATTAAACACAACTTCATGTCATATCTCTGGCCAAAGCAACTCCATATGTCCAGCCCTCACACAACCCTAGGAAACACAAGAAAAGTGCTCTCTGCTTATGAGAGAGAATTTATGATTATAGTTAGAGGGTCCAAATCAAATGGTCAGGTGAATGCTTTCTGTTGCTGGAAAGAGAGGGGTTAAATTTGGTTAGAAAAAGAGAGGGGGATTTGAGTATTAGAGGGAGTTGAGAGAAGGAGGGAGGGATGTGGCCAGCTGTGTATTTATGTCTGTCTGGCCTCTCTGTGAGAGTGTTTGTGGAGTGTCTGTGTTTGCCCTCATGTCTAGTTCTATAGCTCTCTACAGCAGGGGTACTCAACTACTATTTGAGAAAGTCCAGTCACACACATTCCCTAAATTACATAGGTCCGGATGGATATAGTCATTACTTGGCTTAGTAACAAACCCCCACATCGTGACCCCATGCGACCACCAAACTGTTCACACCTCTCTTGTTGGAGAATTTTTTTTGCCGTTTTAAAGCAAATTTCCTACAATTCTACACTTTGCCATGTCTTATGTGTACCTGAGTGACTCAACAAAATCAATGTAGTCGTTGAGTATGGCTGCTCTAGTCTCTAGCCCTCTCATTAGACAAGCAGCCTTTCTGCTGTCAGACTGTCACATACTGTATCTGTATGGACTGGCTGGCTTTGACTTGTGACTGCCAGTTTCAGATCTTTCTCTCTCACATTGTCTCTCTCACTCTCTCCTTCTCTTTCTCGCCCTCCTCCCTGTAGGACCAGTTGAGTAAGCAGCGTGCGGGCGAGGTGCGTCTGGAGGCTGAGCGGAGGAGACTCCAGGAGGCCCTGGAGACTGCCGAGGCCCGAGGGACCAGGGTGGAGCTGGGGAGACGCAGCCTGGAGGGGGAGCTGCATAGACTCAAACTGAGCCTCGGGGACAGGGAGGCTGAGAGCCAGGCCGCCCAGGAGCGCCATGACATACTACTCAAACAGGTAGCACACTGGATGGACACTCTTACCCACATGTCTATGAACAGATACATCCCTGATAGAGGCAGGTTATGCTGAGATTTAACCAGAATCAAATGGGAATACACTTAAACCGTATACACACTCAAAGCACTAATACACACTGTGTTGTGGATCTGTCCCAGGTGGCGGAGGGGGAGAGCCGTGTGACGTCGCTCCAGAGAGAGGTGGAAAGGCTGAGCCAAGCTCTGTCTAAAGTCCATGAAGGAGAGGCCTGTCTCAGAGAGAAGACCCAGAACCTTTCACAGAGCCTCCAGGAGGCCACGGCTGCCCACAGCGCCACCCAGGGGCGCCTGGTCGCACTGCAGAAGACCCTGGGGCTGGCCGAGCAGGACCGCAGGCATCTACAGGTGGGCGGAGAGGAACCATTGATGGGACAGTAGGGATGAATTTCAAGTGTTTGTTGTCAAGGTTCATCCCTGTAATTTAAATAGGATTACAGCAAATTGTAATGAGCAGTGAATGGAGTGTTGCTGTGTTCAGGAACGAGTGGATGTAGCGCGGGCCTCCCTGGCAGAGGGGAAGAGAGGCATGGTGGTCCTCACTGAGCGAGTGCAGAGCCTTCAGACTGAGCTGACCCAGAGCGAGCTGAGACGAGGAGAGCTGGAGGCAGAGCTGGCCCACACACAGGAGGTGTGTGAGAGAGACTTTTACCCATACATAATCATTACCTGAAGGATAGGGGTAAAGACATAGCGGGGGCATGTGAAGATTTGAAATGGAGAAAAAGAGCGAGAGAGAAAGAGACATAGGCCTGATTCTCATCTGTGTAGCTGTTCCTTCACCCTGTCTGTCCTGTAGACCCTGCGTCAACGGTCCACCAGTCTGACAGAGGCCCAGTACAGTGCCCAGTCAGCCCAGGCAGAGAGAGCGGCTGCAGAGGAGAGGCTGCGGGGGCTGCAGAGGGCCGTGGCCGTGCTGGAGACCGAGAAGAAAGATGCGGAGAGACAGGCTGTCCGCCTGGAGAAGGACAAAAATGCATTGAGAAATACACTGGACAAGGTGAGACGAAGACAAGACCGTGAGATAAACACCAAACACAACAGCCATCAGGAATATACACAGAGTCTGGAAATATTAACACCTTCCTAATATTGACTTGCACCCACCCCCCTGTCGTTCTCTGTAAACATCATCAATGCATTGACTCGCTCCTGTAGATTCATGCTTTACAATATCTGTAAAGTACGACCTTTCCTCACACAGGAAGTGGTGCAGGTCCTAATCCAGGCACTTGTCATCTCCCGTGTAGACTACTGCAACTCGCTGTTGGCTGGGTTCCCCGCTTGTGCCATCAAACCACTACAACTTATCCCGAATGCCGCAGCCCACCTGGTGTTCAACCTTCCCAGGTTGTCCCATGTCACCCCACTCCTCCGCACACTCCACTGGCTTCCAGTCGAAGCTTGCATCCGCTTCAAAACCTTGGTGCTTGCCTAAGGAGCAGCAAGGCAAACTGCCCCTTCCTACCTTTAGGCTATGCTCAAACCCTACACCCCAACCGAGTGCTCTGTTCTGCCACCTCTGGTCTCTTGGCCCGCCCCCCCCTACAGGGGGTCAACTCCCACTCAGCACAGTCAAGGCTATTTTCTGTCCTGGCACACCAATGGTGGAACGAGGTTCCCCCTAACATCAGGACAGCGGAGTCCCTACCCATTTTCAAAAACGTCTGAAACCCTACCTCTTCAAAGAGTATCGGAAATAAATCCCACGGCACTTGTCTTTTCTTACAAGTGTATCCGATGTGAAATGGCTAGCTAGTTAGCGGTGGTGCGCGCTAATAGCGTTTCAATCGGTGACGTCACACGCTCTGAGACCTTGAAGTAGTTGTTCCCCTTGTTTTGCAAGGGCCGTGGCTTTTGTGGCGCAATGGGTAACGGTGCTTCGAGGGTGGCTGTTGTCGATGTGTGCAGAGGGTCCCTGGTTTGAGCCTAGGTAGGGGCGATTAGAGGGACAGAAGCTATACTGTTACACTAGCACTGACTTTATTGAGGGGATAATGTAGCTACTTTATTGAGGGGAAAATGTAACTACTTTATTGAGGGGAAAATGTAGCTACTTTTTTGAGGGGATAATGTAACTACTTTTTTGAGGGGATAATGTACTTCCTACGACTGTAATAGGTGGTTTTCTCACTATCTTGAGATTAACTCACTAATTCTAAGTCGCTCTGGATAAGAGTGTCTGCTAAGTGACTAAAATGCCAAATCTAATTTTCTATTAAAATGTGGAATTGACTGAATTAAATATTAAATGGACTCTAACCTTTGAGTGGTACTGAGGTGATTGTGACCGTTTGGGACTGTCTCTTGTCAGGTGGAGCGTCAGAAGCTGAAGACTGAGGAGGGTAGCATGCGTCTGTCTGCAGAGAAGGGCCTCCTGGATCGCTCCCTCACCACTGCCGAGCAGGAGCTGCAGAACGCACAGAGACAGATAGCACTGCTACAGGTGGGCAGGGACTAGTAGGGAGAATGTAAACTGTAGAGAAAGGCAAAGAAAGGTGAACTTTACTTCAGGGGGTAGCAGTAAGGTGACAGTGACTGTCATGAGATGTGGCTGAGTGTTTCCTCAACATGTGAGTCATCGTATTTCCCCTGCTAAATTAGCAGAATTAATGATGGAGTCAGGCGTTAGTTATTAACTTGACCTTTATTTAGTTGGTTGGTTCTGTGTGGGTCAATGTGGTAATGAAACAATAATTTACATTACATTTTTCCTAGGCGCACACATTAGTATTTTACTGGGGTCAAACTCAATTTGATAATGCAAAGCATTCATCAAAGTCAAGTCCCATAGCATATGATTGTAAGATAAAAATCAACCCCTCCCCCAACCACCAGTAAACCCCTCATTTACTGAGGCGATTGGCTGATGTTGGTGTACATGTTTTATTTGGCTGCTTTGTGAAAGGAGAAGTTGGTGGATGTAAGAAAGAAAATAACATTTTCTATGGCGAGTGTCTCAATGTCCGGTGTTTGTCTAGTCATTGCTATAATAGAAGACCAGGATCATTTCTACTTTGTAGTTTGTCTGAAATTCTCTGTACAGATAAGTGAGGGGGTTAGTCAGGTGAGATGGTGCTTTTGTTGCAGATTATTGTACTTTCCTCTTCATTAGTTTGACCCTCCCAGAGAGCCTGTCTGTTATTCCCTGAGCTCCGGGGGTCGTGTTCACTTCAAAGCCAGCCAAATGAAACCCCATGCAGGTGTGTGTTGGAATCACTACAAAATGGCTGAAGCCTCAGGCCCTCTGGACCTAAAAGCATCTGCTGCTAGTTAGATGTCTAATGTTGAGCAGTTAAGCAGAATTGTTTGGCTTGTTTGTCCTTGGTCTGGACCCTGATGGTGTCTGTTATGACTGAAGTTTTATAACAACGTGCACATCATCCTTGACATACATTTTGTACATAAATGACATGATGTGGCCTAGCTAGTAGGCCACTGTTGAATAGTATTTTACTGTGGAGACTTTGTTAAATAGTTGGAATTGTAAGAGTTGTTTCCCAGTCCCTTTCTATGTGATGTCATTATAATAGAATACAGAAAGAACATAACCCTGTCCCTTTCTCTGTGATGTCATTATAATGGAATACAGAAAGAACATAACCCTGTCCCTTTCTCTGTGATGTCATTCGCATGGAATACAGAAAGAACATAACCCTGTCCCTTTCTCTGTGATGTCATTCGAATGGAATACAGAAAGAACATAACCCTGTCCCTTTCTCTGTGATGTCATTCTAATGGAATACAGAAAGAACATAACCCTGTCCCTTTCTCTGTGATGTCATTCTAATGGAATACAGAAAGAACATAACCCTGTCCCTTTCTCTGTGATGTCATTATAATGGAATACAGAAAGAACATAACCCTGTCCCTTTCTCTGTGATGTCATTCTAATGGAATACAGAAAGAACATAACCCTGTCCCTTTCTCTGTGATGTCATTCTAATGGAATACAGAAAGAACATAACCCTGTCCCTTTCTCTGTGATGTCATTCTAATGGAATACAGAAAGAACATAACCCTGTCCCTTTCTCTGTGATGTCATTCTAATGGAATACAGAAATAACATAACCATGTCCCTTTCTCTGTGATGTCATTCTAATGGAATACAGAAAGAACATAACCCTGTCCCTTTCTCTGTGATGTCATTCGAATGGAATACAGAAAGAACATAACCCTGTCCCTTTCTCTGTGATGTCATTCTAATGGAATACAGAAAGAACATAACCCTGTCCCTTTCTCTGTGATGTCATTATAATGGAATACAGAAAGAACATAACCCTGTCCCTTTCTCTGTGATGTCATTCGAATGGAATACAGAAAGAACATAACCCTGTCCCTTTCTCTGTGATGTCATTCTAATGGAATACAGAAAGAACATAACCCTGTCCCTTTCTCTGTGATGTCATTCTAATGGAATACAGAAAGAACATAACCCTGTCCCTTTCTCTGTGATGTCATTCTAATGGAATACAGAAAGAACATAACCCTGTCCCTTTCTCTGTGATGTCATTCTAATGGAATACAGAAAGAACATAACCCTGTCCCTTTCTCTGTGATGTCATTCTAATGGAATACAGAAAGAACATAACCCTGTCCCTTTCTCTGTGATGTCATTCTAATGGAATACAGAAAGAACATAACCCTGTCCCTTTCTCTGTGATGTCATTCTAATGGAATACAGAAAGAACATAACCCTGTCCCTTTCTCTGTGATGTAATTCTAATGGAATACAGAAAGAACATAACCCTGTCCCTTTCTCTGTGATGTCATTCTGATGGAATACAGAAAGAACATAACCCTGTCCCTTTCTCTGTGATGTCATTATAATGGAATACAGAAAGAACATAACCCTGTCCCTTTCTCTGTGATGTCATTATAATGGAATACAGAAAGAACATAACCCTGTCCCTTTCTCTGTGATGTCATTATAATGGAATACAGAAAGAACATAACCCTGTCCCTTTCTCTGTGATGTCATTCTAATGGAATACAGAAAGAACATAACCCTGTCCCTTTCTCTGTGATTGTCATTCTAATGGAATACAGAAAGAACCAAAAAAAAACTGTCCTCAAACATTTACATCAAAAGTTGCAAAGTTATGAACAAAGACACAAAACATCCACATCAAATGACAGATTTTTCTTGATCAAATAACATGGAAAACAACCACTTTTTGTGCAGTATTAATTTAACTTCCTTATAAACCACTTTTACACAATCTAAATGTACATTAGTGTATTGTACATAGGCTGGCCATCTAGGTTTGTACCTGTAGACTTTCCATCACCATGAAGAAAAACAGTACAGTAATGGAGTACATCAAATGGTTTGTGATGATGTAGCTAGAGCATGGTGCTTGCAATGTGGCTAGAGCATGGTGCTTGCAATGTGGCTAGAGCATGGTGCTTGCAATGTGGCTAGAGCATGGTGCTTGCAATGTGGCTAGAGCATGGTGCTTGCAATGTGGCTAGAGCATGGTGCTTGCAATGTGGCTAGAGCATGGTGCTTGCAATGTGGCTAGAGCATGGTGCTTGCAATGTGGCTAGAGCATGGTGCTTGCAATGTGGCTAGAGCATGGTGCTTGCAATGTGGCTAGAGCATGGTGCTTGCAATGTGGCTAGAGCATGGTGCTTGCAATGTGGCTAGAGCATGGTGCTTGCAATGTGGCTAGAGCATGGTGCTTGCAATGTGGCTAGAGCATGGTGCTTGCAATGTGGCTAGAGCATGGTGCTTGCAATGTGGCTAGAGCATGGTGCTTGCAATGTGGCTAGAGCATGGTGCTTGCAATGTGGCTAGAGCATGGTGCTTGCAATGTGGCTAGAGCATGGTGCTTGCAATGTGGCTAGAGCATGGTGCTTGCAATGTGGCTAGAGCATGGTGCTTGCAATGTGGCTAGAGCATGGTGCTTGCAATGTGGCTAGAGCATGGTGCTTGCAATGTGGCTAGAGCATGGCGCTTGCAATGTGGCTAGAGCATGGCGCTTGCAATGTGGCTAGAGCATGGCGCTTGCAATGTGGCTAGAGCATGGCGCTTGCAATGTGGCTAGAGCATGGCGCTTGCAATGTGGCTAGAGCATGGCGCTTGCAATGTGGCTAGAGCATGGCGCTTGCAATGTGGCTAGAGCATGGCGCTTGCAATGTGGCTAGAGCATGGCGCTTGCAATGTGGCTAGAGCATGGCGCTTGCAATGTGGCTAGAGCATGGCGCTTGCAATGTGGCTAGAGCATGGTGCTTGCAATGTGGCTAGAGCATGGTGCTTGCAATGTGGCTAGAGCATGGCGCTTGCAATGTGGCTAGAGCATGGTGCTTGCAATGTGGCTAGAGCATGGCGCTTGCAATGCTAGTGTTGTGGGTTCAATTCCCACGGGGGACAAGTATGAAAATATATGCACTCACTTCTAAGTTTCTCTAGATAAGAGCATCTACTAAAATGGAAAAGGAATGAATAGACCGTTTCAGTTTTCACATAGAAATAAGTTGCGTTTGCAAAGTATTTCAAGAAACTGGAAGACATATATCAAGTATTATCAGATTAACTTTTTTTGTACAGATAATTATCAGACTCAAGATACAAATGTTGGTAAATACTCAAATACATTTAGTTAAACATTTTAGTCCTGTATTAACAGACCTTTACTAGTCCTGTATTAACATACCTTTACTAGTCCTGTATTAACAGACCTTTACTAGTCCTGTATTAACAGACCTTTACTAGTCCTGTATTAACAGACCTTTACTAGTCCTGTATTAACAGACCTTTACTAGTCCTGTATTAACAGACCTTTACTAGTCCTGTATTAACAGACCTTTACTAGTCCTGTATTAACATACCTTTACTAGTCCTGTATTAACAGACCTTTACTAGTCCTGTATTAACAGACCTTTACAAGTCCTGTATTAACATACCTTCACTAGTCCTGTATTAACAGACCTTTACTAGTCCTGTATTAACAGACCTTTACTAGTCCTGTATTAACAGACCTTTACTAGTCCTGTATTAACAGACCTTTACTAGTCCTGTATTAACATACCTTTACTAGTCCTGTATTAACAGACCTTTACTAGTCCTGTATTACTAGTCCTGTATTAACAGACCTTTACTAGTCCTGTATTAACATACCTTTACTAGTCCTGTATTAACAGACCTTTACTAGTCCTGTATTAACAGCCCTTTACTAGTCCTGTATTAACAGACCTTTACTAGTCCTGTATTAACAGGCCTTTACTAGTCCTGTATTAACATACCTTTACTAGTCCTGTATTAACAGACCTTTACTAGTCCTGTATTAACAGACCTTTACTAGTCCTGTATTAACAGACCTTTACTAGTCCTGTATTAACAGACCTTTACTAGCCCTGTATTAACAGGCCTTTACTAGTCCTGTATTAACAGACCTTTACTAGTCCTGTATTACTAGTCCTGTATTAACAGACCTTTACTAGTCCTGTATTAACAGACCTTTACTAGTCCTGTATTAACAGACCTTTACTAGTCCTGTATTAACAGACCTTTACTAGTCCTGTATTAACAGACCTTTACTAGTCCTGTATTTGCAGGTGGATATAGACATAATCAGCACAGGCATATTTTTTATTCTGTATCCCCGAACTACTATGCCATGTATTGTTGACATACCTCTTGTTAGCACCTAGAAAACTACTCTTACCCTAAGTCTCTGACTTGGTGTTTCTGTGGCCCAGTGATTAACACTCCTCTCTATCTGTTTCTATGTCTCTCTGTGTATCCAGGCCCAGCTGGCTGAGATGGAGCAGTCCCACAGTGAGAGTGAGAGCTCTGTCCTCCAGCATGATGAGGTGCTGCGTGAGGCAGAGAAGCTAAGGGTCACCCAGAGGGAGTTAGAAAGGATTCTGGCTGCCCGGGACAGAGCCCACCGCCACCGTGTCAAAGGCCTTGAGGAGCAGGTATGTACACGCACAAGGTTAGAGGTTAAAGGGCAAGAAGACAAACCATGAATGTCTGTGTGTCAGTCCCTGACCCTCTCTGTCTGTCCCACAGGTGTCCACTCTGAAGGAGCAGCTACAGCAGGAGATGAGTCGTAAACAACCCTCTCTACCCACCTCCCTCATATCTGGGGGGAACTGAGCACTGAGCAGCGCTCCCTGTGTCCCTCCATGGGTACTACAGCCCACTAACAGCTCCAGAACCAGTATCACATCATCAGCTCCTCTGTCTTGACACACGCCTCTCCTCCTACTCAGGGAGAAAGTCAGCGACACCACGGGAGGAGACTGTGGGTGATAAAAGTGTCATCCAGCACAACAGAGGAATGAGATTCTCATCTCTGCCAGTATATACAGTTGACCAGGGTTCCCTTCCACACACACCAGCATACAATGGGAGAACAGTCTGAGTCACTGTTTGAGCACTAGGCAACAAATTGATCAGTCCTATGAAGAAACTACTGTACCGTCCATCTTGCTAGTATTTGGTTGAGATTGACCCAACTAGTTTGCCTGGACTAATAGATGGACACTATTATATGTAGAGCACATGATATATAGACATGAGATGAAATATTTATGCACTGTATGTGTGTACTGAACAAAAATATTATTGCAACAATTTCAAAGATTTTACTGGGTAACAGTTCATAGAAGGAAATCAGTCAATTGTACTAAATTCATTGGGTCTTAATCTATGGATTTCACATGACTGGGCAGGTGCACAGCCATGGGAGGGCGTAGGCCCACCCACTTGGGAGCCAAGCCCAGCCAATCAGAATGAGTTTTCCCCACAAAAAAAGCTTTATTACAGACAGAAATAATCCTCAGCACCCCCCATCCCCCTCCTCAGACGATCCCGCAGGTGAAGAAGCTGGATGTGGAGGTCCTGGATTGCACGTGGTCTGCAGTTGTGAGGCCAGTTGGATGTACTGCCAAATTCTCTGAAATAATGTTGGAGGCAGATTATGGTAGAGAAATTAACATTTAATTATTTGGCAACAGCTCTGGTTTTTGCAGTCAGCATGCCAATTGCACACCCCCTCAGAACTTGAGACATCTGTGGCATTGTGTTGTGTGATAAAACGACATTTTAGTGGCCTTTTATTGTCCCCAGCACAAGGTGCACCTGTGTAATGATCATGCTGTTTAATCAGATCCTTGATATGCCACAACTATCAGGTGGATGGATTATCTCGGCAAAGGGGAAATGCTCAGTAACAGGGATGTAAACAAATGTGTGCCCAATTTGAGAGAAATAAGCTTTTTGTGTGTATGGACATTTTCTTGGATCTTTTATTTCAGCTCATGGGACCAACACTTTACATGTTGCGTCTTATTTTTGTTCAGTATACTTGTAACAAACTAGAAATAGCACATATCGAAGCGCATTATTTATAACTATTAGGATTATGTATAGGGTTGAATGCACATGCATCAATCATGTGGATTTGAAAATGAGGGAACAGTTGTGTATCTGGAAGATATTAATGTTGATCAAGGATCTTTGACTACAATGCCTGTTCGTTTGAGTCCATGACAACCAGCTCAACAGGGCAGATTGATCCGTATAAAGTGCCAACAAACAAACTCATCACAATAAAATCACTCCAAGCTGAAGTTGTAGTAAAAAAAACATTTATTTTCTCCTCCATTATAGTGAAAGGGTTTTACAAAGCAGTAGTACAGTAACAATTTATGAGCCGCCACTTCTTGCCTCTGATATGTGAAACTATGCACTCACTGCAAGGTCACCAGCCACCGTAGCTCTAGTCATGTGGCCGACCGTGTTACACAAAAACACTTTCAGGAGAGATCAGGCGTCAGGTCAGAATCCGTCTCTTCAAGTCTGATTGTGGATGCTCGCCACCCAGGAAGTGCAGAGGCAGTGGGATGATGATTGAGTGCTGATAATGCCTCTGTTGTTGAGGTCAGTGCACAGTGGCTGCCACTCTTGCTGTTCCCTCACTACTATGACTGATTTCAACAAAGGTACAGTAAACAACAACAAACACCACACAATGATGTAGAATATAGGATACAGTAAGGCAAAAAAAACAAGATCAAGATTGTTTTATGTGCATCTCTTGAGTGCTGAGTTCAATTCCTTAGCACCAGTATGTTAGTGATTTTATAGCACCAGTTATGTTATACAGTCATCAATGTTCTGTTGAATATGAAATAATATGTTTAGACATACACACATTCTACTGATCCCACCTTGCATTATGTATAATTCTGAAAGAGAGATGAAAAAAGGGATGATGGGGAAAGTCACTAGAGAAGTAGAGAAAATAAACAAATAGAGGAGTTTTTTGGAACCAAAGATTATGTGGAATACAGTCGAAGATTAAACAGGAAAAGAGATGGGACAGAGGAAGAGAAGGGTGTAGGGGGTGGGATGTGGACCCTAAGAGATGTGGCAGTATTTGGGCTGGAGTTCTCTCTGATGTGTCCATGTTCTCAACAGCCTCCACAGCTCTTCCCACAGCTGCTCCCCAGTGACCCACACTGGCCACTCACCGCCGCTACACCACACCGAGAGAACTGGTCACGGCACATGTCAGCTACAGAGAGAGAGAGAGAAGGGTTACAAGTTTGCTCCTGTACTGTCCACGTCTGAGTGTGTCCGTCTGCGTGTGTGTGTGCTTTTCTTTATTAGGGACAGTGGGTTGTGCACCATAAACCAGAAAAAGTGTAGGCTGACCACCTCTTAGCAGCTCTTCATGCGCACACACGGTCCTGACACACACCTCCTTGTTGATCACATACACCCTTCGCAAGCTGAGGAGAGAGTAGCGGGGTTACAGTGTGATATTGAACACTATATAAATCCACTGTCAATACCCTCATGGTAAAAACGAAGGTGCAGTAGCATACCTGTAGAAACAGAGGCTATTCAGACACTGTTTGCATGGCTTGTGAATAGAGTAGAGTCTGGTGCAGGGGTACTGCTCTTCTCGGCAATCTACACAACACAAAACAAGTGAGCCATGCAAGAAAATACATACAACCCTATAGATATCGCAATAATACTTCAACACAAAGCCAATCATTCATGAATCACTTTACACACGGGCCCTCCCTTCCCCTCTCTCTTTCCCTATGTTTCTTACCTAGGGGGCCAGGTTCTGTGGGCTCTGTCTCTGGCTCTGGAAAACAAAACAGAAACTCAACTCCCATTGAAATGGAATACTTCTGTTAATGTGACAACAGAACATGACAGTGGGTGTAGATGTTGAACTGTAGATAATACATGTTGAAGAGTAGATCATGAGAGGTGGGTACGTACCAGATGGACGAGGACGTTCTGGCTCAGGGAATGGTCGAGGACCATGTAACAAGACCTGCTGCTGGACATCCGTGTCAGGATTCTCTGACAGGGAGAGAGAGTTTTCAGTACATCATCAAAGGGCAGAGAAGCTTTCTACATCAGTTTATCAAAACTACGTTTTTATCAAAACTGATGATACTACCAGAGTAATATAGGTAACAAGCTCATACAAGTATCTTACCAGGAAAATAATCAGGGTCATAGTCCTCTGTGAAGCAAAATGAACAACGGTACAGTATGAGATATGCTTTTGTTACATTGACTGGTAACATATGAAAAACTTACAACAAACAGACGGACGGACGGACGGACAGAGACAAGCATGCAAACATTCATGACAGATGACTAACAGATCTACTCAAATACAGTGGGGATTTTGACCACCTGCTTTCAAAATTGAGAGGAAATGTATAGGAGATTGTCTTTATGCATTCCTTCATATTCAAGATGTTAGCAAATGATGAAATAGTAAGTGGTATTTACAAAAGACTAGTGACATTATTTACACTGCATGACCATTATTTACACTACATTTACACTACATGGCCTGCTTGTCGAACATCTCATTCCAAAATCATGGGCATTAATATAGAGTTTCCCCCCTTGGATGCAATAACAGCCTCCACTCTTCTGGGAAGGCTTTCCACTAGATGTTGTAACATTGCTGCGGGGCCTCCATTCAGCTACAAGAGCATTAGCGAGGTCGGGCACTGATGCTGGCTCGCAGTCGGCGTTCCAATTCATCCCAAAGGCTTTCGATGTGGTTGAGGTCAGAGCTCTGTGCAGGCCAGTCAAGTTCTTCCATACCGATCTCGACAAACCATTTCTGTATGGACCTTGCTTTGTGCACGGGGGCATTGACATGCTGAAACATGAAAGAGCCTTCCCCAAACTGTTGACACAAAGTTGGGAGCACAGAATTGTCTACAATGTCAATGTATGCTGTAGCGTTAAGATTTCCCTTCAATGGAACTAAGGGGCCTAGCCTGAACCATTATTCCTTCTCCACCAAACTTTACAGTTGGCACTATGCATTGGGGCAGGTAGCGTTCTACTGGCATCCACAAAACCCAGATTTATCCGTCGGAATGCCAGATGGTGAAGCGTGATTCATCACTTCAGAGAACACGATTCCACTGCTTCAGAGTCCAATGGCGGCGAGCTTTACACCGCTCCTGCCGATGCTTAGCATTGTGCATAGTGATCTTAGGCTTGTGTGCGGCTGCTTGGCCATGAAAACCCATTTCATGAAGCTCCTGATGAACTG